>NC_092155.1:667500-765000 GCF_045791955.1 Oncorhynchus clarkii lewisi | reverse complement strand
AGAGATGTCAGAGAGGTGTGCAAAACAGAATTAGGTCAATATCCACTTATAATATACACTCAAAAAAGTGCAATTCAGTTTTGGAAACCTCTAAAATACAATGACCACCTCTCATAGAGCTGAGCAAAGAAAAAAGTCCCCTCATCCAGCTGGTCCTGGGGCTGAGTCCACTAACCTGTTCTACTAACACACTGAAGCCTCAGTCCCTTCATCCAGCTGGTCCTGGGGCTGAGTTCACTAACCTGTTCTACTAACACACTGAAGCCTCAGTCCCTTCATCCAGCTGGTCCTGGGGCTGAGTTCACTAACCTGTTCTACTAACACACTGAAGCCTCAGGACCCTCATCCAGCTGGTCCTGGGGCTGAGTTCACTAACCTGTTCTACTAACACACTGAAGCCTCAGGACCCTCATCCAGCTGGTCCTGGGGCTGAGTTCACTAACCTGTTCTACTAACACACTGAAGCCTCAGTCCCTTCATCCAGCTGGTCCTGGGGCTGAGTCCACTAACCTGTTCTACTAACACACTGAAGCCTCAGTCCCTTCATCCAGCTGGTCCTGGGGCTGAGTTCACTAACCTGTTCTACTAACACACTGAAGCCTCAGTCCCTTCATCCAGCTGGTCCTGGGGCTGAGTTCACTAACCTGTTCTACTAACACACTGAAGCCTCAGTCCCTTCATCCAGCTGGTCCTGGGGCTGAGTTCACTAACCTGTTCTACTAACACACTGAAGCCTCAGGACCCTCATCCAGCTGGTCCTGGGGCTGAGTTCACTAACCTGTTCTACTAACACACTGAAGCCTCAGTCCCTTCATCCAGCTGGTCCTGGGGCTGAGTTCACTAACCTGTTCTACTAACACACTGAAGCCTCAGGACCCTCATCCAGCTGGTCCTGGGGCTGAGTTCACTAACCTGTTCTACTAACACACTGAAGCCTCAGTCCCCTCATCCAGCTGGTCCTGGGGCTGAGTTCACTAACCTGTTCTACTAACACACTGAAACCTCAGGACCCTCATCCAGCTGGTCCTGGGGCTGAGTTCACTAACCTGTTCTACTAACACACTGAAGCCTCAGTCCCTTCATCCAGCTGGTCCTGGGGCTGAGTTCACTAACCTGTTCTACTAACACACTGAAGCCTCAGGACCCTCATCCAGCTGGTCCTGGGGCTGAGTTCACTAACCTGTTCTACTAACACACTGAAGCCTCAGTCCCCTCATCCAGCTGGTCCTGGGGCTGAGTTCACTAACCTGTTCCACTAACACACTGAAGCCTCAGTCCACTCATCCAGCTGGTCCTGAGTTCACTAACCTGTTCTACTAACACACTGAAACCTCAGGACCCTCATCCAGCTGGTCCTGGGGCTGAGTCCACTAACCTGTTCTACTAACACACTGAACTACATTGCTTGTTGGGAAACACAAGCACAAAAAATGCAGTGCTATCTGGCCCTAAATCAACAGTACACCGTGGCTAAATATTTGACCATGGTTACTGATCAAAACCTTAGACAACCTTGACAAAGTACAGGCTCAGTGAGCACAGCCTAGCCATTGAGAAGGATAGACACAGGAAAACCTGGCTCCCTGTAGAGGAAAGGCTGTGTAACCACTGCACCACAGCAGAACCTGGCTCCCTGTAGAGGAAAGGCTGTGTAACCACTGCACCACAGCAGAACCTGGCTCCCTGTAGAGGAAAGGCTGTGCAACCACTGCACCACAGCAGAACCTGGCTCCCTGTAGAGGAAAGGCTGTGTAACCACTGCACCACAGCAGAACCTGGCTCCCTGTAGAGGAAAGGCTGTGCAACCACTGCACCACAGCAGAACCTGGCTCCCTGTAGAGGAAAGGCTGTGCAACCACTGCACCACAGCAGAACCTGGCTCCCTGTAGAGGAAAGGCTGTGTAACCACTGCACCACAGCAGAACCTGGCTCCCTGTAGAGGAAAGGCTGTGCAACCACTGCACCACAGCAGAACCTGGCTCCCTGTAGAGGAAAGGCTGTGCAACCACTGCACAACAGCAGAACCTGAGACGGAGCTGCATTTCCTGACAAAATGTCAAAAATATATTTATAAAACACCTAGAGAGTGTCATTTCCCCAAATTTGAAACTCTTATTCAAGGTTTCAAAGACCTCTCTGATGAGGATAGGCTACCCGTCCTGTTGGGGGAGGACGCAGAGAGCTGTGGGTTGGCAGCGCACTACATTGCTGCCTGCCATAAGATGAGGGACAGTGTCTGACAGACCAACCTGTCCTCTATATTGTTATTGTTAATGGTTATTCTGACCCTTGGTTATTGTTATTACTGTTGTCCCGTTGACAATATTGATTATTATTATTATTAATTATGTTCATATTGTACATCTCTTTAAAGCGTTGATCCAAACACTGCATTCCACGGTACATTGTACATTGTACATACATACATACAGTGGGGCAAAAAAGTATTTAGTCAGCCACCAATTGTGCAAGTTCTCCCACTTAAAAAGATGAGAGGCCTGTAATTTTCATCATAGGTACACTTCAACTACGACAGACAAAATGAGAAAAAAAATCTAAATACATTTTTAATGAATTTATTTGCAAATTATGGTGGGAAATAAGTATTGGGCCGCAGAGAGGGGAGAGGTCAAGCTTGTCTTCATATGTAAACATATCTTTTAAACCATGTGAAGGGATGATTGAGGGGGAACCAATTATCTCTTGGCTCCACAACGTCTGTGTGCCAGTCACTGTGTCTCCGTGAGCTTGTCCAGAATGGGAGTGTCTAAAATGACAATTGATATATATCCTAATGTCTTGGTACTATGTTGTACCAAGAACGAGAAGTAGAACCTTGTTTTAGGAGAGCAAACTGAATGATAATTTATAGCTAATGCTGTCTGGCTATGGAATACTCCTCTCTCAAGTAAAGACTTCCTTTGTAATGTTCTGATCTGTTATTCGTCATGTGAGTTGAGATGGGTGTGTCTGGGCTATAAATGATACTAAGAACTGTTTTGTAAGCACTCTCAGAGAATTCATTTATAGACACTGAATTGATCTGAGAGTCACAGGATTGTGATGGAGCTCATATAATTAAAGATGGACTTTATGATAACTCTGACTTGTGTGTGGTTTGCTCTCATGATTTGGTAAATACAGGACATTTCCACTACACCACTCAAGGACATTCAGAGACTTGTCCCAAAGCCAGTCCTGCGTTGTCTTGGCTGTGTGCTTTGGGTCGTGGGGCTTGAGCGCTCTGGACCAGGTTTTCATCAAGGATCTCTCTGTACTTTGCTCCGTTCATCTTTCCATCGATCCTGACTATTCTCCCAGTCCCTGCCACTGAAAACATCCCCACAGCATGATGCTGCCACCACCATGCTTCACCGTAGGGATGGTGCCACCACCATGCTTCACCGTAGGGATGGTGCCAGGTTTCCTCCAGACGTGACGCTTGACATTTAGGCCAAAGAGTTCAATCTTGGTTTCATCAGACCAGAGAATATTGTTTCTCATTGTCTGAGAGTCTTTAGGTGCCTTTTGGCAAACTCTAAGCGGGCTGTCGGGCCTTTTTCTGAGGAGTGGCTTCTGTCTGGCCACTCTACCATAAAGACCTGATTGGTGGAGTGCTGCAGATTGGTTGTCCTTCTGGAAGGTTCTCCCATCTCCAAAGAGGAACTGAAGCTCTGTCAGAGTGAACATCGGGTTCTTGTTACCCTTCCCCAGATCTGTGCCTCGACTCAATCCTGTCTCGGAGCTCTATGGACATTTCCTTCGACCTCATGGCTTGGTTTTTGCTCTGACTGTCACACCCTGTTCTGTTTCACCTATGTGTCTTCACCCCCCATCAGGTGTATCCCCTCATTATCCTCTGTGTATTTATACCTGTGTTCTCTGTTTGTCTGTTGCCTAGCAGCGTTTTTCTCCCCCGTCTTTTCTGAAGTTCTTGTTCTCTAGTTTTCCCGGTTTTGACCATTCTGTCTGCCCTGACCCTGAGCCTGAGCCTGAGCCTGAGCCTGAGCCTGAGCCTGAGCCTGTGCCTGAGCCTGAGCCTGACCCTGAGCCTGCCTGGTGTCCTGTACCTTATGGACTCTGATCTGGATTCTCTGCCTGTCCTTGACCTGTAGTTTTGCCGCCTGTTCTAGTCATAAACTGTTGTTACTTCAACACTGTCTGCATCTGGGTCTTCTCCTGAAACCTGTCAACTGTGGGACCTTATACAGCTGTGCTTTACAAATCATGTCCAATCAATTGAATTTACCACAGGTGGAAACAAGATGCACCTGAGCTCAATTTCAAGTCTCACAGAAAAGGGTCTGAATACTTACTTACTTAATACTTATTAATACTTAATACTTTTTATTTAAAAATGTGCACGTGTGTGTGCATGTGTGTGTGCAGGTGTGTGTGCAGGTGTGTGTGCATGTGTGTGTGCAGGTGCGAGAGAGAGATCACAACTTAAAACAGAGTTGGAGCCCAAATATAGCACAAGCTATATCTATTTTTACCTCTCAGTGTCTGAAGTAGAATTATTTCAATATGTTCTCCTTCATATCTCTCTCCTTCATATCTCCCTCCCTCTCTCCCTCTCTCCCTCTCTCCCTCTCTCCCTCCCTCTCTCTCTCCCTCTCTCCCTCCCTCCCTCTCTCCCTCACACACATTTCAATCTAAGGGCTTTATTGGCATGGGAAACACGTTAACATTGCCAAAGCAACTGAAGTAGACAATAAACATATTTTAAAAGTGAACAGTAAACATTAAACTCACAAAAGATTCCAAAAGAATAAAGACATTTCAAATGTAATATCATGTGCAAATAGTTAAAGTACAAAAGGGAAAATAAATAAACAGAAATATGGGTTGTTTTCACGATGGTGTTTGTTCTTCACTGGTTGCCCTTTTCTTGTGGCAACAGGTCACAAATCTTGCTGCTGTGATGGCACACTGTGGAATTTCACCCAGTAGATATGGGAGTTTATCAAAATTGGGTTTGTTTTGGAATTCTGTGGATCTGTGTAATCTGAAGGAAATATGTCTCTCTAATATGGTCATACATTGGGCAGGAGGTTAGGAAGTGCAGCTCGAGTTTCCAACTCATTTTGTGTGCAGTGAGCACATAGCCTGTCTTCTCTTGAGAGCCAGGTCTGCCTCCCTACCCCTCTCAATTCAATTTTAAATTTCAATTTAAGGGCTTTATTGGCATGGGAAACATATGTTAATATTACCAAAGTAAGTGAAATAGATAATAAACCAAAGTAAAATAAACAATAAGAATTAACAGTAAACATTACACTCACAAAAGTTCCAAAAGAATCACTCTCACTTCCCTCACATTACACATTTCGTAATAACAGAACGCATTTAGTAATAACAGAGCGCATTTAGTAATCACATAATGCATTTAGTAATCACAGAATGCATTTAATAATCTAACAACGCATTTAGTAATAACAGAACGCATTTAGTAATAACAGTTAGAGCGTTGGACAAGTAACCGGAAGGTTGCAAGTTCAAACCCCCGAGCTGACAAGGTACAAATATGTCGTTCTGCCCCTGAACAGGCAGTTAACCCACTGTTCCTAGACCAGTTAACCCACTGTTCCTAGGCCGTCATTGAAAAAAAGAATTTGTTCTTAACTGACTTGCCTAGTTAAGTAAAGGTAAAATATAAAAAGTAATAATAATGCATTTAGTAATGACAGAATGCATTTAGCGATTACATAATGCATTTAGTAATCACAGAATGCATTTAGTAATCACACAAGACATTTAGTAATCACAGAAAGCATTTAGTAATCACAGAACGCATTTAGTAATGACAGAAAGAGTCTGTCAAGAACCTGTCTGTCAAGATCCTGTCTGTCAAGAGCCTGTCTGTCAAGATCTTGTCTGTCAAGAGCCTGTCTGTCAAGATCCTGTCTGTAAAAAGCCTGATTCTAAAAGACTTTCACTCCATAGCTGATTCTAAAAGCCTTTCACTCCATAGCTGATTCTAAAAGCCTTTCAGACCATAGCTGATTCTAAAAGCCTTTCACTCCATAGCTGATTTTAAAAGCTTTTCACTCCATAGCTGATTCTAAAAGCCTTTCATTCCATAGCTGATTCTAAAAGCCTTTCACTCCATAGCTGATTCTAAAAGCCTTTCACTCCATAGCTGATTCTAAAAGCCTTTCATTCCATAGCTGATTCTAAAAGCCTTTCACTCCATAGCTGATTCTAAAAGCCTTTCACTCCATAGCTGATTCTAAAAGCCTTTCACTCCATAGCTGATTCTAAAAGCCTTTCAGTCCATAGCTGATTCTAAAACCCTTTCAGACCATAGCTGATTCTAAAAGCCTTTCACTCCATAGCTGATTCTAAAAGCCTTTCAGACCATAGCTGATTCTAAAAGCCTTTCAGACCATAGCTGATTCTAAAAGCCTTTCAGACCATAGCTGATTCTAAAAGCCTTTCACTCCATAGCTGATTCTAAATGCCTTTCACTCCATTGCTGATTCTAAAAGCATTTCACTCCATAGCTGATTCTAAAAGCCTTTCACTCCATAGCTGATTCTAAAAGCCTTTCACTCCATAGCTGATTCTAAAAGCCTTTAATTCCATAGCTGATTCTAAAAGCCTTTCAGACCATAGCTGATTCTAAAAGCCTTTCACTTCATAGCTGATTCTAAAAGCCTTTCACTCCATTGCTGATTCTAAAAGCCTTTCACTCCATAGCTGATTCTAAAAGCCTTTCACTCCATAGCTGATTCTAAAAGCCTTTCAGACCATAGCTGATTCTAAAAGCCTTTCAGACCGTAGCTGATTCTAAAAGCCTTTCAGACCATGGCTGATTCTAAACGCCTTTCAGACCATAGCTGATTCTAAAAGCCTTTCAGTCCATAGCTGATTCAAAAGAATCACTCTCACTTCCCTCACATTACACGTTTAGTAATAACAGAATGCATTTAGTAATAACAGAACGCATTTAGTAATCACAGAATGCATTCAGTAATCACAGAATGCATTTAATAATCTAACAATGCATTTAGTAATAACAGAATGCATTTAGTAATAACAGAACGCATTTAGTAATCACATAATGCATTTAGTAATAACAGAACGCATTTAGTAATCACAGAATGCATTTAGCGATGACATAATGCATTTAGTAATCACAGAAAGCATTTAGTAATCACACAAGACATTTAGTAATCACAGAAAGCATTTAGTAATCACAGAACGCATTTAGTAATGACAGAAAGAGTCTGTCAAGAACCTGTCTGTCAAGATCCTGTCTGTCAAGAGCCTGTCTGTCAAGATCTTGTCTGTCAAGAGCCTGTCTGTCAAGATCCTGTCTGTAAAAAGCCTGATTCTAAAAGACTTTCACTCCATAGCTGATTCTAAAAGCCTTTCACTCCATAGCTGATTCTAAAAGCCTTTCAGACCATAGCTGATTCTAAAAGCCTTTCACTCCATAGCTGATTTTAAAAGCTTTTCACTCCATAGCTGATTCTAAAAGCCTTTCATTCCATAGCTGATTCTAAAAGCCTTTCACTCCATAGCTGATTCTAAAAGCCTTTCACTCCATAGCTGATTCTAAAAGCCTTTCATTCCATAGCTGATTCTAAAAGCCTTTCACTCCATAGCTGATTCTAAAAGCCTTTCACTCCATAGCTGATTCTAAAAGCCTTTCACTCCATAGCTGATTCTAAAAGCCTTTCAGTCCATAGCTGATTCTAAAACCCTTTCAGACCATAGCTGATTCTAAAAGCCTTTCACTCCATAGCTGATTCTAAAAGCCTTTCAGACCATAGCTGATTCTAAAAGCCTTTCAGACCATAGCTGATTCTAAAAGCCTTTCAGACCATAGCTGATTCTAAAAGCCTTTCACTCCATAGCTGATTCTAAATGCCTTTCACTCCATTGCTGATTCTAAAAGCATTTCACTCCATAGCTGATTCTAAAAGCCTTTCACTCCATAGCTGATTCTAAAAGCCTTTCACTCCATAGCTGATTCTAAAAGCCTTTAATTCCATAGCTGATTCTAAAAGCCTTTCAGACCATAGCTGATTCTAAAAGCCTTTCACTTCATAGCTGATTCTAAAAGCCTTTCACTCCATTGCTGATTCTAAAAGCCTTTCACTCCATAGCTGATTCTAAAAGCCTTTCACTCCATAGCTGATTCTAAAAGCCTTTCAGACCATAGCTGATTCTAAAAGCCTTTCAGACCGTAGCTGATTCTAAAAGCCTTTCAGACCATGGCTGATTCTAAACGCCTTTCAGACCATAGCTGATTCTAAAAGCCTTTCAGTCCATAGCTGATTCAAAAGAATCACTCTCACTTCCCTCACATTACACGTTTAGTAATAACAGAATGCATTTAGTAATAACAGAACGCATTTAGTAATCACAGAATGCATTCAGTAATCACAGAATGCATTTAATAATCTAACAATGCATTTAGTAATAACAGAATGCATTTAGTAATAACAGAACGCATTTAGTAATCACATAATGCATTTAGTAATAACAGAACGCATTTAGTAATCACAGAATGCATTTAGCGATGACATAATGCATTTAGTAATCACAGAATGCATTTAGTAATCACACAAGACAATTAGTAATCACAGAAAGCATTTAGTAATCACACAAGACATTTAGTAATCACAGAAAGCATTTAGTAATCACAGAACGCATTTAGTAATGACAGAAAGAGTCTGTCAAGAACCTGTCTGTCAAGATCCTGTCTGTCAAGAGCCTGTCTGTCAAGATCTTGTCTGTCAAGAGCCTGTCTGTCAAGATCCTGTCTGTAAAAAGCCTGATTCTAAAAGACTTTCACTCCATAGCTGATTCTAAAAGCCTTTCACTCCATAGCTGATTCTAAAAGCCTTTCAGACCAAAGCTGATTCTAAAAGCATTTCAGACCATAGCTGATTCTAAAAGCCTTTCACTCCATAGCTGATTCTAAAAGCCTTTCACTCCATAGCTGATTCTAAAAGCCTTTCATTCCATAGCTGATTCTAAAAGCCTTTCACTCCATAGCTGATTCTAAAAGCCTTTCACTCCATAGCTGATTCTAAAAGCCTTTCATTCCATAGCTGATTCTAAAAGCCTTTCACTCCATAGCTGATTCTAAAAGCCTTTCACTCCATAGCTGATTCTAAAAGCCTTTCACTCCATAGCTGATTCTAAAAGCCTTTCAGTCCATAGCTGATTCTAAAACCCTTTCAGACCATAGCTGATTCTAAAAGCCTTTCACTCCATAGCTGATTCTAAAAGCCTTTCAGACCATAGCTGATTCTAAAAGCCTTTCAGACCATAGCTGATTCTAAAAGCCTTTCAGACCATAGCTGATTCTAAAAGCCTTTCAGACCATAGCTGATTCTAAAAGCCTTTCACTCCATAGCTGATTCTAAATGCCTTTCACTCCATTGCTGATTCTAAAAGCATTTCACTCCATAGCTGATTCTAAAAGCCTTTCACTCCATAGCTGATTCTAAAAGCCTTTCACTCCATAGCTGATTCTAAAAGCCTTTAATTCCATAGCTGATTCTAAAAGCCTTTCAGACCATAGCTGATTCTAAAAGCCTTTCACTTCATAGCTGATTCTAAAAGCCTTTCACTCCATAGCTGATTCTAAAAGCCTTTCACTCCATAGCTGATTCTAAAAGCCTTTCACTCCATAGCTGATTCTAAAAGCCTTTCAGACCATAGCTGATTCTAAAAGCCTTTCAGACCGTAGCTGATTCTAAAAGCCTTTCAGACCATGGCTGATTCTAAACGCCTTTCAGACCATAGCTGATTCTAAAAGCCTTTCAGTCCATAGCTGATTCAAAAGAATCACTCTCACTTCCCTCACATTACACGTTTAGTAATAATAGAATGCATTTAGTAATAACAGAACGCATTTAGTAATCACAGAATGCATTCAGTAATCACAGAATGCATTTAATAATCTAACAATGCATTTAGTAATAACAGAATGCATTTAGTAATAACAGAACGCATTTAGTAATCACATAATGCATTTAGTAATCACAGAATGTATTTAGTAATCACAGAATGCATTTAATAATCTAACAATGCATTTAGTAATAACAGAATGCATTTAGTAATAACAGAACACATTTAGTAATCACAGAATGCATTCAGTAATCACAGAATGCATTTAATAATCTAACAATGCATTTAGTAATAACAGAATGCATTTAGTAATAACAGAACGCATTTAGTAATCACATAATGCATTTAGTAATAACAGAACGCATTTAGTAATCACAGAATGCATTTAGCGATGACATAATGCATTTAGTAATCACAGAATGCATTTAGTAATCACACAAGACAATTAGTAATCACAGAAAGCATTTAGTAATCACACAAGACATTTAGTAATCACAGAAAGCATTTAGTAATCACAGAACGCATTTAGTAATGACAGAAAGAGTCTGTCAAGAACCTGTCTGTCAAGATCCTGTCTGTCAAGAGCCTGTCTGTCAAGATCTTGTCTGTCAAGAGCCTGTCTGTCAAGATCCTGTCTGTAAAAAGCCTGATTCTAAAAGACTTTCACTCCATAGCTGATTCTAAAAGCCTTTCACTCCATAGCTGATTCTAAAAGCCTTTCAGACCAAAGCTGATTCTAAAAGCATTTCAGACCATAGCTGATTCTAAAAGCCTTTCACTCCATAGCTGATTCTAAAAGCCTTTCACTCCATAGCTGATTCTAAAAGCCTTTCATTCCATAGCTGATTCTAAAAGCCTTTCACTCCATAGCTGATTCTAAAAGCCTTTCACTCCATAGCTGATTCTAAAAGCCTTTCATTCCATAGCTGATTCTAAAAGCCTTTCACTCCATAGCTGATTCTAAAAGCCTTTCACTCCATAGCTGATTCTAAAAGCCTTTCACTCCATAGCTGATTCTAAAAGCCTTTCAGTCCATAGCTGATTCTAAAACCCTTTCAGACCATAGCTGATTCTAAAAGCCTTTCACTCCATAGCTGATTCTAAAAGCCTTTCAGACCATAGCTGATTCTAAAAGCCTTTCAGACCATAGCTGATTCTAAAAGCCTTTCAGACCATAGCTGATTCTAAAAGCCTTTCACTCCATAGCTGATTCTAAATGCCTTTCACTCCATTGCTGATTCTAAAAGCATTTCACTCCATAGCTGATTCTAAAAGCCTTTCACTCCATAGCTGATTCTAAAAGCCTTTCACTCCATAGCTGATTCTAAAAGCCTTTCACTCCATAGCTGATTCTAAAAGCCTTTAATTCCATAGCTGATTCTAAAAGCCTTTCAGACCATAGCTGATTCTAAAAGCCTTTCACTTCATAGCTGATTCTAAAAGCCTTTCACTCCATAGCTGATTCTAAAAGCCTTTCACTCCATAGCTGATTCTAAAAGCCTTTCACTCCATAGCTGATTCTAAAAGCCTTTCAGACCATAGCTGATTCTAAAAGCCTTTCAGACCGTAGCTGATTCTAAAAGCCTTTCAGACCATGGCTGATTCTAAACGCCTTTCAGACCATAGCTGATTCTAAAAGCCTTTCAGTCCATAGCTGATTCAAAAGAATCACTCTCACTTCCCTCACATTACACGTTTAGTAATAATAGAATGCATTTAGTAATAACAGAACGCATTTAGTAATCACAGAATGCATTCAGTAATCACAGAATGCATTTAATAATCTAACAATGCATTTAGTAATAACAGAATGCATTTAGTAATAACAGAACGCATTTAGTAATCACATAATGCATTTAGTAATCACAGAATGTATTTAGTAATCACAGAATGCATTTAATAATCTAACAATGCATTTAGTAATAACAGAATGCATTTAGTAATAACAGAACACATTTAGTAATCACAGAATGCATTCAGTAATCACAGAATGCATTTAATAATCTAACAATGCATTTAGTAATAACAGAATGCATTTAGTAATAACAGAACGCATTTAGTAATCACATAATGCATTTAGTAATAACAGAACGCATTTAGTAATCACAGAATGCATTTAGCGATGACATAATGCATTTAGTAATCACAGAATGCATTTAGTAATCACACAAGACAATTAGTAATCACAGAAAGCATTTAGTAATCACACAAGACATTTAGTAATCACAGAAAGCATTTAGTAATCACAGAACGCATTTAGTAATGACAGAAAGAGTCTGTCAAGAACCTGTCTGTCAAGATCCTGTCTGTCAAGAGCCTGTCTGTCAAGATCTTGTCTGTCAAGAGCCTGTCTGTCAAGATCCTGTCTGTAAAAAGCCTGATTCTAAAAGACTTTCACTCCATAGCTGATTCTAAAAGCCTTTCACTCCATAGCTGATTCTAAAAGCCTTTCAGACCAAAGCTGATTCTAAAAGCATTTCAGACCATAGCTGATTCTAAAAGCCTTTCACTCCATAGCTGATTCTAAAAGCCTTTCACTCCATAGCTGATTCTAAAAGCCTTTCATTCCATAGCTGATTCTAAAAGCCTTTCACTCCATAGCTGATTCTAAAAGCCTTTCACTCCATAGCTGATTCTAAAAGCCTTTCATTCCATAGCTGATTCTAAAAGCCTTTCACTCCATAGCTGATTCTAAAAGCCTTTCACTCCATAGCTGATTCTAAAAGCCTTTCACTCCATAGCTGATTCTAAAAGCCTTTCAGTCCATAGCTGATTCTAAAACCCTTTCAGACCATAGCTGATTCTAAAAGCCTTTCACTCCATAGCTGATTCTAAAAGCCTTTCAGACCATAGCTGATTCTAAAAGCCTTTCAGACCATAGCTGATTCTAAAAGCCTTTCAGACCATAGCTGATTCTAAAAGCCTTTCACTCCATAGCTGATTCTAAATGCCTTTCACTCCATTGCTGATTCTAAAAGCATTTCACTCCATAGCTGATTCTAAAAGCCTTTCACTCCATAGCTGATTCTAAAAGCCTTTCACTCCATAGCTGATTCTAAAAGCCTTTAATTCCATAGCTGATTCTAAAAGCCTTTCCGACCATAGCTGATTCTAAAAGCCTTTCACTTCATAGCTGATTCTAAAAGCCTTTCACTCCATAGCTGATTCTAAAAGCCTTTCACTCCATAGCTGATTCTAAAAGCCTTTCACTCCATAGCTGATTCTAAAAGCCTTTCAGACCATAGCTGATTCTAAAAGCCTTTCAGACCGTAGCTGATTCTAAAAGCCTTTCAGACCATGGCTGATTCTAAACGCCTTTCAGACCATAGCTGATTCTAAAAGCCTTTCAGTCCATAGCTGATTCAAAAGAATCACTCTCACTTCCCTCACATTACACGTTTAGTAATAACAGAATGCATTTAGTAATAACAGAACGCATTTAGTAATCACAGAATGCATTCAGTAATCACAGAATGCATTTAATAATCTAACAATGCATTTAGTAATAACAGAATGCATTTAGTAATAACAGAACGCATTTAGTAATCACATAATGCATTTAGTAATAACAGAACGCATTTAGTAATCACAGAATGCATTTAGCGATGACATAATGCATTTAGTAATCACAGAATGCATTTAGTAATCACACAAGACAATTAGTAATCACAGAAAGCATTTAGTAATCACACAAGACATTTAGTAATCACAGAAAGCATTTAGTAATCACAGAACGCATTTAGTAATGACAGAAAGAGTCTGTCAAGAACCTGTCTGTCAAGATCCTGTCTGTCAAGAGCCTGTCTGTCAAGATCTTGTCTGTCAAGAGCCTGTCTGTCAAGATCCTGTCTGTAAAAAGCCTGATTCTAAAAGACTTTCACTCCATAGCTGATTCTAAAAGCCTTTCACTCCAAAGCTGATTCTAAAAGCCTTTCAGACCAAAGCTGATTCTAAAAGCATTTCAGACCATAGCTGATTCTAAAAGCCTTTCACTCCATAGCTGATTCTAAAAGCCTTTCACTCCATAGCTGATTCTAAAAGCCTTTCATTCCATAGCTGATTCTAAAAGCCTTTCACTCCATAGCTGATTCTAAAAGCCTTTCACTCCATAGCTGATTCTAAAAGCCTTTCATTCCATAGCTGATTCTAAAAGCCTTTCACTCCATAGCTGATTCTAAAAGCCTTTCACTCCATAGCTGATTCTAAAAGCCTTTCACTCCATAGCTGATTCTAAAAGCCTTTCAGTCCATAGCTGATTCTAAAACCCTTTCAGACCATAGCTGATTCTAAAAGCCTTTCACTCCATAGCTGATTCTAAAAGCCTTTCAGACCATAGCTGATTCTAAAAGCCTTTCAGACCATAGCTGATTCTAAAAGCCTTTCAGACCATAGCTGATTCTAAAAGCCTTTCACTCCATAGCTGATTCAAAATGCCTTTCACTCCATTGCTGATTCTAAAAGCATTTCACTCCATAGCTGATTCTAAAAGCCTTTCACTCCATAGCTGATTCTAAAAGCCTTTCACTCCATAGCTGATTCTAAAAGCCTTTCATTCCATAGCTGATTCTAAAAGCCTTTCAGACCATAGCTGATTCTAAAAGCCTTTCACTTCATAGCTGATTCTAAAAGCCTTTCACTCCATAGCTGATTCTAAAAGCCTTTCACTCCATAGCTGATTCTAAAAGCCTTTCACTCCATAGCTGATTCTAAAAGCCTTTCAGACCATAGCTGATTCTAAAAGCCTTTCAGACCGTAGCTGATTCTAAAAGCCTTTCAGACCATGGCTGATTCTAAACGCCTTTCAGACCATAGCTGATTCTAAAAGCCTTTCAGTCCATAGCTGATTCAAAAGAATCACTCTCACTTCCCTCACATTACACGTTTAGTAATAACAGAAGGCATTTAGTAATAACAGAACGCATTTAGTAATCACAGAATGCATTCAGTAATCACAGAATGCATTTAATAATCTAACAATGCATTTAGTAATAACAGAATGCATTTAGTAATAACAGAACGCATTTAGTAATCACATAATGCATTTAGTAATAACAGAACGCATTTAGTAATCACAGAATGCATTTAGCGATGACATAATGCATTTAGTAATCACAGAATGCATTTAGTAATCACACAAGACAATTAGTAATCACAGAAAGCATTTAGTAATCACACAAGACATTTAGTAATCACAGAAAGCATTTAGTAATCACAGAACGCATTTAGTAATGACAGAAAGAGTCTGTCAAGAACCTGTCTGTCAAGATCCTGTCTGTCAAGAGCCTGTCTGTCAAGATCTTGTCTGTCAAGAGCCTGTCTGTCAAGATCCTGTCTGTAAAAAGCCTGATTCTAAAAGACTTTCACTCCATAGCTGATTCTAAAAGCCTTTCACTCCATAGCTGATTCTAAAAGCCTTTCAGACCAAAGCTGATTCTAAAAGCATTTCAGACCATAGCTGATTCTAAAAGCCTTTCACTCCATAGCTGATTCTAAAAGCCTTTCACTCCATAGCTGATTCTAAAAGCCTTTCATTCCATAGCTGATTCTAAAAGCCTTTCACTCCATAGCTGATTCTAAAAGCCTTTCACTCCATAGCTGATTCTAAAAGCCTTTCATTCCATAGCTGATTCTAAAAGCCTTTCACTCCATAGCTGATTCTAAAAGCCTTTCACTCCATAGCTGATTCTAAAAGCCTTTCACTCCATAGCTGATTCTAAAAGCCTTTCAGTCCATAGCTGATTCTAAAACCCTTTCAGACCATAGCTGATTCTAAAAGCCTTTCACTCCATAGCTGATTCTAAAAGCCTTTCAGACCATAGCTGATTCTAAAAGCCTTTCAGACCATAGCTGATTCTAAAAGCCTTTCAGACCATAGCTGATTCTAAAAGCCTTTCACTCCATAGCTGATTCTAAATGCCTTTCACTCCATTGCTGATTCTAAAAGCATTTCACTCCATAGCTGATTCTAAAAGCCTTTCACTCCATAGCTGATTCTAAAAGCCTTTCACTCCATAGCTGATTCTAAAAGCCTTTAATTCCATAGCTGATTCTAAAAGCCTTTCAGACCATAGCTGATTCTAAAAGCCTTTCACTTCATAGCTGATTCTAAAAGCCTTTCACTCCATAGCTGATTCTAAAAGCCTTTCACTCCATAGCTGATTCTAAAAGCCTTTCACTCCATAGCTGATTCTAAAAGCCTTTCAGACCATAGCTGATTCTAAAAGCCTTTCAGACCGTAGCTGATTCTAAAAGCCTTTCAGACCATGGCTGATTCTAAATGCCTTTCAGACCATAGCTGATTCTAAAAGCCTTTCAGTCCATAGCTGATTCAAAAGAATCACTCTCACTTCCCTCACATTACACGTTTAGTAATAATAGAATGCATTTAGTAATAACAGAACGCATTTAGTAATCACAGAATGCATTCAGTAATCACAGAATGCATTTAATA
This sequence comes from Oncorhynchus clarkii lewisi, assembly GCF_045791955.1. NCBI lineage: Eukaryota > Metazoa > Chordata > Actinopteri > Salmoniformes > Salmonidae > Oncorhynchus > Oncorhynchus clarkii. Next base: position 748,676 of record NC_092155.1, on the reverse strand, counting down.
ATCTAACAATGCATTTAGTAATAACAGAATGCATTTAGTAATAACAGAACGCATTTAGTAATCACATAATGCATTTAGTAATCACAGAATGTATTTAGTAATCACAGAATGCATTTAATAATCTAACAATGCATTTAGTAATAACAGAATGCATTTAGTAATAACAGAACACATTTAGTAATCACAGAATGCATTCAGTAATCACAGAATGCATTTAATAATCTAACAATGCATTTAGTAATAACAGAATGCATTTAGTAATAACAGAACGCATTTAGTAATCACATAATGCATTTAGTAATAACAGAACGCATTTAGTAATCACAGAATGCATTTAGCGATGACATAATGCATTTAGTAATCACAGAATGCATTTAGTAATCACACAAGACAATTAGTAATCACAGAAAGCATTTAGTAATCACACAAGACATTTAGTAATCACAGAAAGCATTTAGTAATCACAGAACGCATTTAGTAATGACAGAAAGAGTCTGTCAAGAACCTGTCTGTCAAGATCCTGTCTGTCAAGAGCCTGTCTGTCAAGATCTTGTCTGTCAAGAGCCTGTCTGTCAAGATCCTGTCTGTAAAAAGCCTGATTCTAAAAGACTTTCACTCCATAGCTGATTCTAAAAGCCTTTCACTCCATAGCTGATTCTAAAAGCCTTTCAGACCAAAGCTGATTCTAAAAGCATTTCAGACCATAGCTGATTCTAAAAGCCTTTCACTCCATAGCTGATTCTAAAAGCCTTTCACTCCATAGCTGATTCTAAAAGCCTTTCATTCCATAGCTGATTCTAAAAGCCTTTCACTCCATAGCTGATTCTAAAAGCCTTTCACTCCATAGCTGATTCTAAAAGCCTTTCATTCCATAGCTGATTCTAAAAGCCTTTCACTCCATAGCTGATTCTAAAAGCCTTTCACTCCATAGCTGATTCTAAAAGCCTTTCACTCCATAGCTGATTCTAAAAGCCTTTCAGTCCATAGCTGATTCTAAAACCCTTTCAGACCATAGCTGATTCTAAAAGCCTTTCACTCCATAGCTGATTCTAAAAGCCTTTCAGACCATAGCTGATTCTAAAAGCCTTTCAGACCATAGCTGATTCTAAAAGCCTTTCAGACCATAGCTGATTCTAAAAGCCTTTCACTCCATAGCTGATTCTAAATGCCTTTCACTCCATTGCTGATTCTAAAAGCATTTCACTCCATAGCTGATTCTAAAAGCCTTTCACTCCATAGCTGATTCTAAAAGCCTTTCACTCCATAGCTGATTCTAAAAGCCTTTAATTCCATAGCTGATTCTAAAAGCCTTTCAGACCATAGCTGATTCTAAAAGCCTTTCACTTCATAGCTGATTCTAAAAGCCTTTCACTCCATAGCTGATTCTAAAAGCCTTTCACTCCATAGCTGATTCTAAAAGCCTTTCACTCCATAGCTGATTCTAAAAGCCTTTCAGACCATAGCTGATTCTAAAAGCCTTTCAGACCGTAGCTGATTCTAAAAGCCTTTCAGACCATGGCTGATTCTAAACGCCTTTCAGACCATAGCTGATTCTAAAAGCCTTTCAGTCCATAGCTGATTCAAAAGAATCACTCTCACTTCCCTCACATTACACGTTTAGTAATAATAGAATGCATTTAGTAATAACAGAACGCATTTAGTAATCACAGAATGCATTCAGTAATCACAGAATGCATTTAATAATCTAACAATGCATTTAGTAATAACAGAATGCATTTAGTAATAACAGAACGCATTTAGTAATCACATAATGCATTTAGTAATCACATAATGCATTTAGTAATAACAGAACACATTTAGTAATCACATAATGCATTTAGTAATAACAGAACGCATTTAGTAATCACAGAATGCATTTAGCGATGACATAATGCATTTAGTAATCACAGAACGCATTTAGTAATCACAGAATGCATTTAGCGATGACATAATGCATTTAGTAATCACATAATGCATTTAGTAATAACAGAACGCATTTAGTAATCACAGAATGCATTTAGCGATGACATAATGCATTTAGTAATCACAGAATGCATTTAGTAATCACACAAGACAATTAGTAATCACAGAAAGCATTTAGTAATCACAGAACGCATTTAGTAATGACAGAAATAGTCTGTCAAGAGCCTGTCTGTCAAGATCCTGTCTGTCAAGATCCTGTCTGTCAAGAGCCTGTCTGTAAAGAGCCTGTCTGTCAAGATCCTGTCTGTCAAGAGCCTGTCTGTCAAGATCCTGTCTGTAAAAAGCCTGATTCTAAAAGCATTTCAGACCATAGCTGATTCTAAAAGCCTTTCACGCCATAGCTGATTCTAAAAGCCTTTCACTCCATAGCTGATTCTAAAAGCCTTTCATTCCATAGCTGATTCTAAAAGCCTTTCACTCCATAGCTGATTCTAAAAGCCTTTCACTCCATAGCTGATTCTAAAAGCCTTTCATTCCATAGCTGATTCTAAAAGCCTTTCACTCCATAGCTGATTCTAAAAGCCTTTCACTCCATAGCTGATTCTAAAAGCCTTTCACTCCATAGCTGATTCTAAAAGCCTTTCAGTCCATAGCTGATTCTAAAACCCTTTCACTCCATAGCTGATTCTAAAAGCCTTTCATTCCATAGCTGATTCTAAAAGCCTTTCAGACCATAGCTGATTCTAAAAGCCTTTCACTTCATAGCTGATTCTAAAAGCCTTTCAGTCCATAGCTGATTCTAAAAGCCTTTCACTCCATAGCTGATTCTAAAAGCCTTTCACTCCATAGCTGATTCTAAAAGCCTTTCACTCCATAGCTGATTCTAAAAGCCTTTCACTCCCTAGCTGATTCTAAAAGCCTTTCAGACCATAGCTGATTCTAAAAGCCTTTCAGACCGTAGCTGATTCTAAAAGCCTTTCAGAACATAGCTGATTCTAAACGCCTTTCAGACCATAGCTGATTCTAAAAGCCTTTCAGTCCATAGCTGATTCAAAATAATCACTCTCACTTCCCTCACATTACACGTTTAGTAATAACAGAATGCATTTAGTAATAACAGAATGCATTTAATAATCTAACAATGCATTTAGTAATAACAGAATGCATTTAGTAATAACAGAACACATTTAGTAATCACATAATGCATTTAGTAATCACAGAATGTATTTAGTAATCACAGAATGCATTTAATAATCTAACAATGCATTTAGTAATAACAGAATGCATTTAGTAATAACAGAACGCATTTAGTAATCACATAATGCATTTAGTAATCACATAATGCATTTAGTAATAACAGAACGCATTTAGTAATCACATGATGCATTTAGTAATAACAGAACACATTTAGTAATCACAGAATGCATTTAGCGATGACATAATGCATTTAGTAATCACAGAACGCATTTAGTAATCACAGAATGCATTTAGCGATGACATAATGCATTTAGTAATCACAGAATGCATTTAGTAATCACACAAGACATTTAGTAATCACAGAAAGCATTTAGTAATCACAGAACGCATTTAGTAATGACAGAAAGAGTCTGTCAAGAGGCTGTCTGTCAAGATCCTGTCTGTCAAGAGCCTGTCTGTCAAGAGCCTGTCTGTCAAGAGCCTGTCTGTCAAGATCCTGTCTGTCAAGAGCCTGTCTGTCAAGACCCTGTCTGTAAAAAGCCTGATTCTAAAAGCATTTCAGACCATAGCTGATTCTAAAAGCCTTTCACTCCATAGCTGATTCTAAAAGCCTTTCACTCCATAGCTGATTCTAAAAGCCTTTCATTCCATAGCTGATTCTAAAAGCCTTTCACTCCATAGCTGATTCTAAAAGCCTTTCACTCCATAGCTGATTCTAAAAGCCTTTCACTCCATAGCTGATTCTAAAAGCCTTTCATTCCATAGCTGATTCTAAAAGCCTTTCACTCCATAGCTGATTCTAAAAGCCTTTCACTCCATAGCTGATTCTAAAAGCCTTTCACTCCATAGCTGATTCTAAAAGCCTTTCAGTCCATAGCTGATTCTAAAACCCTTTCAGACCATAGCTGATTCTAAAAGCCTTTCACTCCATAGCTGATTCTAAAAGCCTTTCAGACCATAGCTGATTCTAAAAGCCTTTCAGACCATAGCTGATTCTAAAAGCCTTTCAGACCATAGCTGATTCTAAAAGCCTTTCACTACCTAGCTGATTCTAAATGCCTTTCACTCCATTGCTGATTCTAAAAGCATTTCACTCCATAGCTGATTCTAAAAGCCTTTCACTCCATAGCTGATTCTAAAAGCCTTTCACTCCATAGCTGATTCTAAAAGCCTTTCATTCCATAGCTGATTCTAAAAGCCTTTCAGACCATAGCTGATTCTAAAAGCCTTTCACTTCATAGCTGATTCTAAAAGCCTTTCAGTCCATAGCTGATTCTAAAAGCCTGTCACTCCATAGCTGATTCTAAAAGCCTTTCACTCCCTAGCTGATTCTAAAAGCCTTTCAGACCATAGCTGATTCTAAAAGCCTTTCAGACCGTAGCTGATTCTAAAAGCCTTTCAGACCATAGCTGATTCTAAACGCCTTTCAGACCATAGCTGATTCTAAAAGCCTTTCAGTCCATAGCTGATTCAAAATAATCACTCTCACTTCCCTCACATTACATGTTTAGTAATAACAGAATGCATTTAGTAATAACAGAACGCATATAGTAATCACATAATGCATTTAGTAATCACATAATGTATTTAGTAATCACAGAATGCATTTAATAATCTAACAATGCATTTAGTAATAACAGAATGCATTTAGTAATAACAGAACGCATTTAGTAATCACATAATGCATTTAGTAATCACATAATGCATTTAGTAATAACAGAACGCATTTAGTAATCACATCATGCATTTAGTAATAACAGAACGCATTTAGTAATCACAGAATGCATTTAGCGATGACATAATGCATTTAGTAATCACAGAACGCATTTAGTAATGACAGAAAGAGCCTGTCAAGAGCCTGTCTGTCAAGAGCCTGTCTGCCAAGATCCTGTCTGTCAAGAGCCTGTCTGTCAAGATCCTGTCTGTCAAGAGCCTGTCTGTCAAGATCCTGTCTGTCAAGGTCCTGTCTGTAAAAAGCCTGATTCTAAAAGCCTTTCATTCCATAGCTGATTCTAAAAGCCTTTCACTCCATAGCTGATTCTAAAAGCCTTTCACTCCATAGCTGATTCTAAAAGCCTTTCATTCCATAGCTGATTCTAAAAGCCTTTCACTCCATAGCTGATTCTAAAAGCCTTTCACTCCATAGCCGATTCTAAAAGCCTTTCATTCCATAGCTGATTCTAAAAGCCTTTCACTCCATAGCTGATTCTAAAAGCCTTTCACTCCATAGCTGATTCTAAAAGCCTTTCACTCCATAGCTGATTCTAAAAGCCTTTCAGTCCATAGCTGATTCTAAAACCCTTTCACTCCATAGCTGATTCTAAAAGCCTTTCATTCCATAGCTGATTCTAAAAGCCTTTCAGACCATAGCTGATTCTAAAAGCCTTTCACTCCATAGCTGATTCTAAAAGCCTTTCACTCCATAGCTGATTCTAAAAGCCTTTCACTCCATAGCTGATTCTAAAAGCCTTTCACTCCATAGCTGATTCTAAAAGCCTTTCACTCCATAGCTGATTCTAAAAGCCTTTCACTCCCTAGCTGATTCTAAAAGCCTTTCAGACCATAGCTGATTCTAAAAGCCTTTCAGACCGTAGCTGATTCTAAAAGCCTTTCAGAACATAGCTGATTCTAAACGCCTTTCAGACCATAGCTGATTCTAAAAGCCTTTCAGTCCATAGCTGATTCAAAATAATCACTCTCACTTCCCTCACATTACACGTTTAGTAATAACAGAATGCATTTAGTAATAACAGAACACATATAGTAATCACATAATGCATTTAGTAATCACAGAATGCATTTAGTAATCACAGAATGCATTTAATAATCTAACAATGCATTTAGTAATAACAGAATGCATTTAGTAATAACAGAACACATTTAGTAATCACATAATGCATTTAGTAATCACAGAATGTATTTAGTAATCACAGAATGCATTTAATAATCTAACAATGCATTTAGTAATAACAGAATGCATTTAGTAATCACATAATGCATTTAGTAATCACATAATGCATTTAGTAATAACAGAACGCATTTAGTAATCACATGATGCATTTAGTAATAACAGAACGCATTTAGTAATCACAGAATGCATTTAGCGATGACATAATGCATTTAGTAATCACAGAACGCATTTAGTAATCACAGAATGCATTTAGCGATGACATAATGCATTTAGTAATCACATAATGCATTTAGTAATAACCTAACGCATTTAGTAATCACAGAATGCATTTAGCGATGACATAATGCATTTAGTAATCACAGAATGCATTTAGTAATCACACAAGACATTTAGTAATCACAGAAAGCATTTAGTAATCACAGAACGCATTTAGTAATGACAGAAAGAGTCTGTCAAGAGCCTGTCTGTCAAGATCCTGTCTGTCAAGAGCCTGTCTGTCAAGAGCCTGTCTGTCAAGAGCCTGTCTGTCAAGATCCTGTCTGTCAAGAGCCTGTCTGTCAAGATCCTGTCTGTAAAAAGCCTGATTCTAAAAGCATTTCAGACCATAGCTGATTCTCAAAGCCTTTCACTCCATAGCTGATTCTAAAAGCCTTTCACTCCATAGCTGATTCTAAAAGCCTTTCATTCCATAGCTGATTCTAAAAGCCTTTCACTCCATAGCTGATTCTAAAAGCCTTTCACTCCATAGCTGATTCTAAAAGCCTTTCACTCCATAGCTGATTCTAAAAGCCTTTCATTCCATAGCTGATTCTAAAAGCCTTTCACTCCATAGCTGATTCTAAAAGCCTTTCACTCCATAGCTGATTCTAAAAGCCTTTCACTCCATAGCTGATTCTAAAAGCCTTTCAGTCCATAGCTGATTCTAAAACCCTTTCAGACCATAGCTGATTCTAAAAGCCTTTCACTCCATAGCTGATTCTAAAAGCCTTTCAGACCATAGCTGATTCTAAAACCCTTTCAGACCATAGCTGATTCTAAAAGCCTTTCAGACCATAGCTGATTCTAAAAGCCTTTCACTACCTAGCTGATTCTAAATGCCTTTCACTCCATTGCTGATTCTAAAAGCATTTCACTCCATAGCTGATTCTAAAAGCCTTTCACTCCATAGCTGATTCTAAAAGCCTTTCACTCCATAGCTGATTCTAAAAGCCTTTCATTCCATAGCTGATTCTAAAAGCCTTTCAGACCATAGCTGATTCTAAAAGCCTTTCACTTCATAGCTGATTCTAAAAGCCTTTCAGTCCATAGCTGATTCTAAAAGCCTTTCACTCCATAGCTGATTCTAAAAGCCTTTCACTCCATAGCTGATTCTAAAAGCCTTTCACTCCATAGCTGATTCTAAAAGCCTTTCACTCCCTAGCTGATTCTAAAAGCCTTTCAGACCATAGCTGATTCTAAAAGCCTTTCAGACCGTAGCTGATTCTAAAAGCCTTTCAGACCATAGCTGATTCTAAACGCCTTTCAGACCATAGCTGATTCTAAAAGCCTTTCAGTCCATAGCTGATTCAAAATAATCACTCTCACTTCCCTCACATTACACGTTTAGTAATAACAGAATGCATTTAGTAATAACAGAACGCATATAGTAATCACATAATGCATTTAGTAATCACATAATGTATTTAGTAATCACAGAATGCATTTAATAATCTAACAATGCATTTAGTAATAACAGAATGCATTTAGTAATAACAGAACGCATTTAGTAATCACATAATGCATTTAGTAATCACATAATGCATTTATTAATAACAGAACGCATTTAGTAATCACATCATGCATTTAGTAATAACAGAACGCATTTAGTAATCACAGAATGCATTTAGCGATGACATAATGCATTTAGTAATCACAGAACGCATTTAGTAATGACAGAAAGAGCCTGTCAAGAGCCTGTCTGTCAAGAGCCTGTCTGCCAAGATCCTGTCTGTCAAGAGCCTGTCTGTCAAGATCCTGTCTGTCAAGAGCCTGTCTGTCAAGATCCTGTCTGTCAAGGTCCTGTCTGTAAAAAGCCTGATTCTAAAAGCCTTTCATTCCATTGCTGATTCTAAAAGCCTTTCACTCCATAGCTGATTCTAAAAGCCTATCACTCCATAGCTGATTCTAAAAGCCTTTCATTCCATAGCTGATTCTAAAAGCCTTTCATTCCATAGCTGATTCTAAAAGCATTTCAGATCATAGCTGATTCTAAAAGCCTTTCAGATCATAGCTGATTCTAAAAGCCTTTCACTCCATAGCTGATTCTAAAAGCCTTTCACTCCATAGCTGATTCTAAAAGCCTTTCATTCCAAAGCTGATTCTAAAAGCCTTTCACTCCATAGCTGATTCTAAAAGCCTTTCACTCCATAGCTGATGATTTTAAAAGCCTTTCTCTCCATAGCTGATTCAAAACGCCTTTCACTCCATAGCTGATTCTAACAGCCTTTCACTCCATAGCTGACTCTAAAAGCCTTTCACTCCATAGCTGATTCTAAAAGCCTTTCAGACCATAGCTGATTCTAAAAGCCTTTCACTCCATAGCTGATTCTAAAAGCCTTTCATTCCAAAGCTGATTCTAAAAGCCTTTCACTCCATAGCTGATTCTAAAAGCCTTTCACTCCATAGCTGATGATTCTAAAAGCCTTTCTCTCCATAGCTGATTCTAAACGCCTTTCACTCCATAGCTGATTCTAACAGCCTTTCACTCCATAGCTGACTCTAAAAGCCTTTCACTCCATAGCTGATTCTAAAAGCCTTTCAGACCATAGCTGATTCTAAAAGCCTTTCACTCCATAGCTGATTCTAAAAGCCTTTCAGACCATAGCTGATTCTAAAAGCCTCTCACTCCATAGCTGATTCTAAACGCCTTTCACTCCATAACTGATTCTAAAAGCCTTTCACTCCATAGCTGATTCTAAAAGCCTTTCACTCCATAGCTGATTCTAAAAGCCTTTCATTCCATAGCTGATTCTAAAAGCCTTTCACTCCATAGCTGATTCTAAAAGCCTTTCACTCCATAGCTGATTCTAAACGCCTTTCACTCCATAGCTGATTCTAAAAGCCTTTCACTCCATAGCTGATTCTAAAACCCTTTCAGACCATAGCTGATCCTAAACGCCTTTCACTCCATAGCTGATTCTAACAGCCTTTCACTCCATAGCTGATTCTAAAAGCCTTTCACTCCATAGCTGATTCTAAAAGCCTTTCACTCCATAGCTGATTCTAAAAGCCTTTCACTCCATAGCTGATTCTAAAAGCCTTTCATTCCATATCTGATTCTAAAAGCCTTTCACTATATAGCTGATTCTAAAAGCCTTTCACTCCATAGCTGATTCTAAACGCTTTTCACTCCATAGCTGATTCTAAAATCCTTTCACTCCATAGCTGATTCTAAAACCCTTTCAGACCATAGCTGATCCTAAACGCCTTTCACTCCATAGCTGATTCTAACAGCCTTTCACTCCATAGCTGATTCTAAAAGCCTTTCACTCCATAGCTGATTCTAAAAGCCTTTCACTCCATAGCTGATTCTAAAAGCCTTTCAGACCATAGCTGATTCTAAACGCCTTTCACTCCATAGCTGATTATAACAGCCTTTCACTCCATAGCTGATTCTAAAAGCCTTTCACTCCATAGCTGATTCTAACAGCCTTTCACTCCATAGCTGATTCTAAAAGCCTTTCACTCCATAGCTGATTCTAAAAGCAATTCACTCCATAGCTGATTCTAAAAGCCTTTCATTCCATAGCTGATTCTAAAAGCCTTTCACTCCATAGCTGATTCTAAAAGCCTTTCACTCCATAGCTGATTCTAAACGCCTTTCACTCCATAGCTGATTCTAAAAGCCTTTCATTCCAAAGCTGATTCTAAAAGCCTTTCACTCCATAGCTGATTCTAAAAGCCTTTCACTCCATAGCTAATTCTAAAAGCCTTTCATTCCATAGCTGATTCTAAAAGCCTTTCATTCCATAGCTGATTCTAAAAGCCTTTCAGATCATAGCTGATTCTAAAAGCCTTTCAGATCATAGCTGATTCTAAAAGCCTTTCACTCCATAGCTGATTCTAAAAGCCTTTCACTCCATAGCTGATTCTAAAAGCCTTTCATTCCAAAGCTGATTCTAAAAGCCTTTCACTCCATAGCTGATTCTAAAAGCCTTTCACTCCATAGCTGATGATTCTAAAAGCCTTTCTCTCCATAGCTGATTCTAAACGCCTTTCACTCCATAGCTGATTCTAACAGCCTTTCACTCCATAGCTGCTTCTAAAAGCCTTTCACTCCATAGCTGATTCTAAAAGCCTTTCACTCCATAGCTGATTCTAAAAGCCTTTCACTCCATAGCTGATTCTAAAAGCCTTTCAGACCATAGCTGATTCTAAAAGCCTCTCACTCCATAGCTGATTCTAAACGCCTTTCACTCCATAGCTGATTCTAAAAGCCTTTCACTCCATAGCTGATTCTAAAAGCCTTTCACTCCATAGCTGATTCTAAAAGCCTTTCATTCCATAGCTGATTCTAAAAGCCTTTCACTCCATAGCTGATTCTAAAAGCCTTTCACTCCATAGCTGATTCTAAAAGCCTTTCACTCCATAGCTGATTCTAAAACCCTTTCAGACCATAGCTGATCCTAAACGCCTTTCACTCCATAGCTGATTCTAAATGCCTTTCACTCCATAGCTGATTCTAAAAGCCTTTCACTCCATAGCTGATTCTAACAGCCTTTCACTCCATAGCTGATTCTAAAAGCCTTTCACTCCATAGCTGATTCTAAAAGCCTTTCACTCCATAGCTGATTCTAAAAGCCTTTCAGACCATAGCTGATTCTAAAAGCCTCTCACTCCATAGCTGATTCTAAACGCCTTTCACTCCATAGCTGATTCTAAAAGTCTTTCACTCCATAGCTGATTCTGAAAGCCTTTCACTCCATAGCTGATTCTAAAAGCCTTTCATTCCATAGCTGATTCTAAAAGCCTTTCACTCCATAGCTGATTCTAAAAGCCTTTCACTCCATAGCTGATTCTAAACGCCTTTCACTCCATAGCTGATTCTAAAAGCCTTTCATTCCAAAGCTTATTCTAAAAGCCTTTCACTCCATAGCTGATTCTAAAAGCCTTTCACTCCATAGCTAATTCTAAAAGCCTTTCACTCCATAGCTGATTCTAAACGCCTTTCACTCCATAGCTGATTCTAAAAGCCTTTCACTCCATAGCTGATTCTAAAAGCCTTTCACTCCATAGCTGATTCTAAAAGCCTTTCATTCCATAGCTGATTCTAAAAGCCTTTCACTCCATAGCTGATTCTAAAAGCCTTTCACTCCATAGCTGATTCTAAAAGCCTTTCACTCCATAGCTGATTCTAAAACCCTTTCAGACCATAGCTGATCCTAAACGCCTTTCACTCCATAGCTGATTCTAAATGCCTTTCACTCCATAGCTGATTCTAAAAGCCTTTCACTCCATAGCTGATTCTAACAGCCTTTCACTCCATAGCTGATTCTAAAAGCCTTTCACTCCATAGCTGATTCTAAAAGCCTTTCACTCCATAGCTGATTCTAAAAGCCTTTCAGACCATAGCTGATTCTAAAAGCCTCTCACTCCATAGCTGATTCTAAACGCCTTTCACTCCATAGCTGATTCTAAAAGTCTTTCACTCCATAGCTGATTCTGAAAGCCTTTCACTCCATAGCTGATTCTAAAAGCCTTTCATTCCATAGCTGATTCTAAAAGCCTTTCACTCCATAGCTGATTCTAAAAGCCTTTCAATCCATAGCTGATTCTAAACGCCTTTCACTCCATAGCTGATTCTAAAAGCCTTTCATTCCAAAGCTTATTCTAAAAGCCTTTCACTCCATAGCTGATTCTAAAAGCCTTTCACTCCATAGCTAATTCTAAAAGCCTTTCACTCCATAGCTGATTCTAAAACCCTTTCAGACCATAGCTGATTCTAAACGCCTTTCACTCCATAGCTGATTCTAACAGCCTTTCACTCCATAGCTGATTCTAAAAGCCTTTCACTCCATAGCTGATTCTAAACGCCTTTCACTCCATAGCTGATTCTAAAAGCCTTTCATTCCAAAGCTGATTCTAAAAGCCTTTCACTCCATAGCTGATTCTAAAAGCCTTTCACTCCATAGCTAATTCTAAAAGCCTTTCACTCCATAGCTGATTCTAAATCCCTTTCAGACCATAGCTGATTCTAAACGCCTTTCACTCCATAGCTGATTCTAACAGCCTTTCACTCCATAGCTGATTCTAAAAGCCTTTCACTCCATAGCTGATTCTAAAAGCCTTTCACTCCATAGCTGATTCTAAAAGCCTTTCACTCCATAGCTGATTCTAAAATTCTCTCACTCCATAGCTGATTCTAAACGCCTTTCACTCCATAGCCGATTCTAAACGCCTTTCACTCCATAGCTGATTTTAAAAGCCTTTCACTCCATAGCTGATTCTAAAAGCCTTTCACTCCATAGCTGATTCTAAAAGCCTTTCACTCCATAGCTGATTCTAAAAGCCTTTCATTCCATAGCTGATTCTAAAAGCCTTTCACTCAATAGCTGATTCTAAAAGCCTTTCACTCCATATCTGATTCTAAAAGCCTTTCACTCCATAGCTGATTCTAAAAGCCTTTCACTCCATAGCTGATTGTAAAAGCCTTTCACTACATAGCTGATTCTAAAAGCCTTTCACTCCATAGCTGATTCTAAAAGCCTTTCATTTCATAGCTGATTCTAAAAGCCTTTCACTCCATAGCTGATTCTAAAAGCCTTTCACTCCATAGCTGATTCTAAAAGCCTTTCACTCCATAGCTGATTCTAAAAGCCTTTCATTCCATAGCTGATTCTAAAAGCCTTTCACTCCATAGCTGATTCTAAAAGCCTTTCATTTCATAGCTGATTCTAAAAGCCTTTCACTCCATAGCTGATTCTAAAAGCCTTTCACTCCATAGCTGATTCTAAAAGCCTTTCACTCCATAGCTGATTCTAAAAGCCTTTCATTCCATAGCTGATTCTAAAAGCCTTTCACTCCATAGCTGATTCTAAAAGCCTTTCACTCCATAGCTGATTCTAAAAGCCTTTCATTCCATAGCTGATTCTAAAAGCCTTTCACTCCATAGCTGGATTTGCAAGATAACTTTTCATCCGTTTTCATTTTGGCACAAATGAAAATGTGGCACTGACTCGCCCATGGATTGATGTTTCAGTATTGTCTCGAGAGTTTGTCGTTTGACTAACCTTGTGCGACATCAACGTGCAGTTACATGCCAAGCTCGAGCAGGCTTGAGAGAGTTGCAGGTGCACGATCAATATCCATCTTCGTAGTACTGATATAGCCTGAGCTGGAATGTGAAGTTAACTGAAGCTGGCTAGCGTTATAAAAGGATGAGCTTGAATGTGAAGCTAACTGAAGCTGGCTAGCTTCATAAAAACCTGACCTGGAATATGAAGCTAACTGAAGCTGGCTAGCTTTATAAAAACCTGAAGCTGGCTAGCTTTATAAAAACCTGACCTGGAATATGAAGCTAACTGAAGCTGGCTAGCGTTATAAAAGGCTGAGCTTGAATGTGAAGCTAACTGAAGCTGGCTAGCTTTATAAAAACCTGACCTGGAATATGAAGCTAACTGAAGCTGGCTAGCTTTATAAAAACCTGACCTGGAATATGAAGCTAACTGAAGCTGGCTAGCTTTATAAAAGCCTGACCTGAAATGTGAAGCTAACTGAAGCTGACTAGCGTTATAAAAGCCTGAGTAGATCTAGCTTGCTTCTTAGTATCCCCCTCAAGAGAGCAAATATTCCGGACAGAGACACTCAAAGCTAGGCTGACTCAAAGCTAGGGTGACTCAAAGCTAGGCTAACTCAAAGCTAGGCTGACTCAACATTGCTTTGAGTTAGCCTAGGTTTAAACTCAAAACTAGGCTAACTCAAAGCTAGGCTAACTCAAAGCTAGGGTGACTCAAAGCTAGGCTAACTCAAAGCTAGGCTGACTCAACATTGCTTTGAGTTAGCCTAGGTTTAAACTCAAAGCTAGGCTGACTCAAAGCTAGGCTGACTGAAAGCTAGGCTAACTCAAAGCTAGGCTAACTCAAAGCAATGGTAACTCAAAGCTAGGCTAACTCAAAGCTAGGCTAACTCAAAGCTAGGCTAACTCAAAGCTAGGCTGACTCAAACCTAGGCTAACTCAAAGCAATGTTAACTCAACGCTAGGCTGACTCAAAGCTAGGCTAACTCAAAGCTAGGCTGACTAAAACCTAGGCTAACTCAAAGCAATGTTAACTCAAAGCTAGGCTGACTCAAACCTAGGCTGTCTCAAACCTAGGCTAACTCAAAGCAATGTTAACTCAAAGCTAGGCTAACTCAAAGCAATGTTAACTCAAAGCTAGGCTAACTCAAAGCTAGGCTAACTCAAAGCTAGGCTAACTCAAAGCAATGTTAACTCAAAGCTAGGCTAACTCAAAGCTAGGCTGACTCAAACCTAGGCTTACTCAAAGCAATGGTAACTCAAAGCAATGCTAACTCAAATAAAGGACAATGCAAATATAGCTCATAGATACATATGTATGGAAATCTTACAGAATTAGGACGAGAACTGATAGTTGAAGAATTGAAGAAACCCAAAAATCACAGTTGATTTTTGTCACAGCAGTGGCTTCCAACTACTACCGATGAAATGTTGGGCACCACAAACACAGGAATATGGAATAGGACACACGTGTCTCCCTCACTCTCTCAAACACACACACACACACACACCTCTTGCATATAACACGAACGCATCACAATAACACAAACGCATCTCTCTCATATACACACACACACACACGTGCCTTTCCCTGTGTCTGACACAAACGCACGTGTCTCTCACACACACACACACAGGGACACACACACACGCACGCACACAGACAGACAGACACACAGACAGACAAGTGTCTTACCTTCGTGGTGACGATACAGAGACAGTCCATTGCCACACAGACAGGTCTCTCCTCTTTCCTCTCCTCCACCCCTCACCCTCCCCCTCTTCTACCCCTCTCCGTCCGTCCGCCTGCCTGTCTATCCCTTCTTCCCTTTCTCCTCTCCTCCTCCTCAACCCTTCAGTCTCTCAGATAGACTGAGATCCAATACCAGACAGAGAGAGAGATAAATAGAGAAAAAGGAGGGGGAGAGAAAGAGGAGGTGGGATCAGATTGCAATAAGAGAGAGAGAGAGAGAGCGAGAGAGAGCGAGAGAGAGAGAGAAAGAGAGAGAAAGAGAGAGTAGAGAGAGAGAGAGAGTAGAGAGAGAGAGAGAGAGAGCGAGAGAGAGAGAAAGAGAGAGTAGAGAGAGAGAGGGAGACAGAGAGAGAGCGAAAGAGAGAGAGACAGAGAGAGAGAGAGAGAGGGGAGACAGAGACAGAGACAGACAGACAGAGAGGGGGGAGACAGAGAGAGAGGGGGGAGGGGGAGACAGAGACAGAGAGAGAGAGGGGGGAGACAGAGAGAGAGAGAGGGGAGTAGGAGACAGAGAGAGAGAGGGGGGAGACAGAGAGAGAGAGGGGGGAGACAGAGAGAGAGAGAGAGAGAGAGGAGGGGGAGACAGAGAGAGAGGGGGGGGGAGACAGAGAGAGAGAGAGAGAGAGGGGGGGAGACAGAGACAGACAGAGAGGGATGTGGGTAGGTGAGTCAGTATTTTGAATGTGGAGGGCTTAGGTAGGAAATAGAAGAGAGAGGTATAAAATAGGAGAGAGAGAAGAGATAGTAGAAGGAGAATGAAAGTAAGGGAGAGGGGATGATGCTATCACTCCATTACGAAGGAGAGAGGGAGAGGGGATGATGCTATCACTCCATTACGAAGGAGAGAGGGAGAGGGAGAGATAGAGATAGGGAGAGGGAGAGGGAGAGAGAGATAGAGAGGTGAGAGCAGAGGAAGGAGAGATAGGAAGGGAGAGAGAGAGAGAGAGAGAGAGAGAGAGAGAGAGAGAGAGAGAGAGAGAGGTGAGAGAAGAGGAAGGAGAGATAGGAAGGGAGAGGGAGAGGGAGGGAGAGGGAGAAAGGAGAGATAGGAAGGGATAGAGAGAGAGAGAGAAAGAGAGAGAGAGAAAGAGAGAGAGAAAGAGAGAGGGAGAAAGAGAGAGAGGGAGAGAAAGAGGACAGAGAGAGAGAAAGAGAGAAAGAGAGAGAGGGAGAAAGAGAGAGAGGGAGAGAAAGAGGACAGAGAGAGAAAGAGAGAGGAAAGGAGAGAGAGAGAGGATAGAGAGTGTCCTTTCTGACTCACTAGCTACTTGATTGCATGACAAATAGCAAGGGATAGGAGGAGGAGAGGAGGAACGAAAGAGAGAAAGAAGATGGAGGGAGATGAGAGCAGTTGGGGGTTGGGGTCGTGTTGCCACAACATTATGCAGCTGTTACCCCAGTGATAGTGCAGCTGTTGCTAGGAGACAGTGAGGGGTGTTGCCATGTGGATCGGTGCAGGCAAGTAGTGTGTGTGTGTGTGTGTGTGTGTGTGTGTGTGTGTGTGTGTGTGTGTGTGTGTGTGTGTGTGTGTGTGTGTGTGTGTGTGTGCGTGTGTGCGTGTGTGCGTGCATAATTGCGTACGTGCGTGCGTGCGTGCGTTGCGTGTGTGTTTAACTATACTTGAAGACCAGACGTCCCCACAAGAATAGTAAACAAACAAAACTGTGGACATTTTGTTATTCCCCATAAGGACATTTTGTTATTCCACATAAGGACATTTTGTTATTCCCCATAAGGACATATTGTTATTCCGCATAAGGACATTTTGTTATTCCACATAAGAACATTTTGTTATTCCCCATAAGGACATGTTGTTATTCCCCATAAGGTCAATTGCTATTTCTAGGGGGTTTAGGGTTAAGGTTAGAATTAGGTTTAGGGTTAGGGAAAGGGTTAGGGTTAAGGTTAGGGTAAGAGTATGGGTTAGGAGTGAGGGAAAGGGTTAGGGTAAGAGTATGGGTTAGGGTTAGGGGTGAGGGAAAAGGTTAGGGGTAAGGTTAGGGTAAGAGTATGGGTTAGGAAAATGTTAGGGTTAAGGTTAGGGTAAGAGTATGGGTTAGGGTTAGGATTTTGATTGGGACTAAATTGTGTGTCCCACAAGATTAGCTGTACAAGACTGTGTGTGTGTGTGTGTGTGTGTGTGTGTGCGTGCGTGCGTGCGTGCGGTGGTGTGTCCTACCAGTCCAGGTGTGTTCGCCTGGTCGCTGTTCTGGTTCTCAAACACTGTCAGCTCATAGAACTCCTGGATATCTGGAGAGAGAGAATATACCTTTACAAACACAGCTCAAATCACTGGTGGAGAGACTAGAGGGAGCAATGGAGTCAGTAACTGATATCTGGAGAGAGAGAATATTCCTTACAAACACAGCTCAAAGAGAGAGAGAGAGAGAGAGAGAGAGAGAGAGAGAGAGAGAGAGAGAGAGAGAAATGTTGTCAGTAACTGATATCTGGACAGAGGGAGCAATGTTGTCAGTAACTGATATCTGGAGAGAGAGAGCAATGTTGTCAGTAACTGATATCTGGAGAGAGAGAGCAATGTTGTCAGTAACAGAGAGAGAGAGAGAGAGAGAGAGAGAGAGAAATGTTGTCAGTAACTGATATCTGGACAGAGGGAGCAATGTTGTCAGTAACTGATATCTGGAGAGAGAGAGCAATGTTGTCAGTAACTGATATCTGGAGAGAGAGAGCAATGTTGTCAGTAACAGAGAGAGAGAGAGAGAGAAGAGAGAGAGAGAGAGAGAGATAGCTTTTTCAAACAGACATTTGCTTCCTGCAACACAAACTCAAAAATGTTCTGGGACACTGTAAAGTCCGTGGAGAATACGAGCACCTCCTCCTAGCTGCCCACTGCACTGAGGCCTAGGAAATATTGTCACCACCGATAAATCTACAATAATCGATAATTTCAACAAGCATTTTTCTACGGCTGGCCATGCTTTCCACCTGGCCACCCTTACCCCTGTCAACAGCCCGGCACCCTCCACAGCAACCCGCCAAAGCCCCCACCCTTTCTCCTTCACCCAAATCCAGATAGCTGATGTTCTGAAAGAGCTGCCAAATCTGGACCCCTACAAATAAGCTGGGCTAGATAATCTGGACCCTCTCTTTCTAAAATTATCCATTGCATTTATTGCAACCCCTATTACTAGCCTGTTCAACCTCTCTTTCATATTGTCTGAGATTCCCATAGATTGGAAAGCAGCTGCGATCATCCCCCTCTTCAAAGGGGGAGGCACTCTAGACCCAAACTGCTACAGACCTATATCTATCCTACCCTGTCTTTCTAAGGTCTTCGAAAGCCAAGTTAACAAACAGATCACTGACCATTTAGAATCCCACCGTACCTTCTCCGCTATGCAATCTGGTTTCCGAGCCGGTCATGGGTGCACCACAGCCACGCCTAAGGTAAACGACATCATAACCGCCATCGATAAAATACCATACTGTGAAGCCGTATTCATCAACCTGGCCAAGGCTTTCGGCTCTGTCAATCAACACATTCTTATCGACAGACTCAACAGCCTTGGTTTCTCAAATGACTGCCTCGCCTGGTTCACCAACTACTTCTCAGACAGAGTTCAGAAATGGGAGGCCTGTTGTCCAGTCTCTATGGGGGTGCCACAGGGTTCAATTCTCGGACCGACTCTTTTCTCTGTATACATCAATGATGTCGCTCTTGCTGCTGGTGATCCTCTGATCCACCTCTACGCAGATGACACCATTGTGTGTTCTTCTGGCCCTTCCTTGGATACTGTGCTATCTAACCTCCAAACGAGCTTCAATGCCATACAACTCACCTTTTGTGGCCTCCAACAGTTCTTAAATGCAAGTAAAACTAAGTGCATGCTCTTCAACCGATCGCTGCCCGCACCTGCCTGCCTGACTAGCATCACTACTCTGGACGGTTCTGACCTAGAGTATGTGGACAACTATAAATACCTAGGTGTCTGGTTAGACTGTAAACTCTCCTTCCAGACTCACATTAAGCATCTCCAATCCAAAATTAAATCTAGAATCGGCTTCCTATTTCACAACAAAGCATCCTTCACTCATGCCGTCAAACTTACCCTCGTAAAACTGACCATCCTACCGATCCTTGACTTGGGCGATGTCATCTATAAAATAGCCTCCAACACTCTACTCAGCAAATTGGATGCAGTCTATCACAGTGACATCCTTTTTGTCACCAAAGCCCCATATACTACCCACCACTGCGACCTGTACGCTCTCGTTGGCTGGCCCTCACTTCATATTCGTTGCCAAACCAACTGGCTCCAGGTCATCTATAAGTCTTTTGTAGGTAAAGCCCCGCCTTATCTCAGCTCACAGGTCACCATAGCAACACCCAACAGTAGCACACACTTCAGCAGGTATATTTCACTGGTCATCCCCAAAGCCAATTGCACCTTTGGCCGCCTTTTCTTCCAGTTTTCTGCTGCCAAAGTTCATCGATCCTTTTGTTCAGTGGGGCAACTGATTGGTACGTTGTCAAGCGGGCGGTATGTCTGTCTGTTGGTACGTTGTCAAGCGGGCGGTATGTCTGTCTGTTGGTACGTTGTCAAGTGGGCGGTATGTCTGCCTGTTGCTACGTTGTCAAGCGGGGGGTATGTCTAACTGTTGGTACGTTGTCAAGCGGGCGGTATGTCTGTCTGTTGGTACGTTGTCAAGCGGGCGGTATGTCTGTCTGTTGGTACGTTGTCAAGGGGGCGGTATATCTGTCTGTTGGTACGTTGTCAAGCGGGCGGTATGTCTGTCGGCCAGCAGAGGAATACTCGTTGGAGCCCAGTAAGTGGACAGGGGCACTGGAGGAAGCAAATGTTATAGCATCATAGTGACGTCTGTTACAGACACACACACACTTAGGAACACACGTTCTTGCTTAAAAAACACATACACTGAAAGCACCCACACGCTGAAAACCCACACGCTGTGAACACACACGCTGAAAACACACACACACTGAAACCACACACACACTGAAAACACCCACTGAAACCACACACTGAAAACACACGCTGAAAACACACACACGCTGAAAATACACACACGCTGAAAACACACACGCTGAAAACACACACGCTGAAAACACAAAGCAGATGTCTGATATCTATCTATCTACATCTATCTATCAGAAAACTCTTTATCTATTAGATATCTATCTATCTATCAATTATCTATCTGTCTGTCAGATAGATATCTGGTAGACAAATAGTTATCTATCAATCAGAAAATCTATCAGATATATATTACATAACTATCTAGCTATCTATCAGATATCTGTCTAACTATCAGAAATTCCTTTATCTATCAGATATCTATCTATCTATCAAATATCTATCTATCTATCAGAAAACTCTATCAGAAAACTCTTTACCTATCAGATATCTATCTATCTATCAGATATATATCTATCTATCAGATATCTATCTATCTATCTATCTATCAGATATCTATCTATCTATCAACGCCACTGTAGGGAGGCAGATTTTCCTTCGAGTTGGACCTCTTTGTCCGTACTCGCCAATTTCAATTTTTGTACATACTTTGCTACCTGACAACTTTACGGTTTTTACTTTTTAAATTACCGTTTATATTTTTTGTTTTTCCTTCACTCAACTTTTTTTCATACAACTTTTTCACTCCGGATGCTTTATCTGGACATGGTTCGTCAGGACCTCCAACAGCCGAAGCTAAGTAGTACATTAACATGATGCCTTCTAATTGCAGTCGCTGTACTCATAATATACAGGAGAACGATCGCCTTACGGCGAGTATAGCTGTGCTACAAGCCCAGCTTCAGACACAATTGTTAGGCAAGGGTAATTTCAGTGTAGGAAAGAATGAAACAGCGTCTGTGCCACCAGTAAGTACAGATAGTAGTATAAATCCCCTGGCACAGTCCCCGCAGCCGGACAACTTTCTCATGGCTTCTGGAGGGAAATGCTGTAGGAACGCTCAACCGGTGTCGCTCATTTAGCCGACAGAAACTTTCAACCGGTTTTCCCCATTAAGCAGCGGGTTGGAGTCAGAGGCCGAGTCTTCTCTGGTCCTCCTTCCATCACGGGGTCTGAGACGCCGAAGCTTCCCACCATAAGCTCTTCAAAATTGAAAACCCTAGTCATTAGCGACTGCATTACCTGCAGTATTAGACTTAAAACAAATCATCCAGCGATCATACACTGTTTACCAGGGGGCAGGGCTACCGACGTTAAGGCTAATCGGAAGATGGTGCTGGCTAAGGCTAAAACTGGCGAGTGTAGAGAGTATAGAGATATTGTTATCCACGTCGGCACCAACGATGTTAGGATGAAACAGTCAGAGATCACCAAGCGCAACATAGCTTCTGCGTGTAAATCAGCCAGAAAGATGTGTCGCCATCGAGTAATTGTCTCTGGCCCCCTCCCAGTTAGGGGGAGTGATGAGCTCTACAGCAGAGTCTCACAACTCAATTTCTGGTTGAAAACAGTTTTCTGCCCCTTCCAAAAGATAGACTTTGTAGATAATTGGCCCTTTTTCTGGGACTCACCCACAAACAGGACCAAGCCTGACCTGATGAGGAGTGATGGACTCCATCCTAGCTGGAGGGGTGCTCTCATCTTATCTTCGAACATAGACAGGGCTCTAACTCCCCTAGCTCCACAATGAGATAGGGTGCAAGCCAGACAGCAGGCTGTTAGCCAGCCTGCCAGCATAGTGGAGTCTGCCACTAGAACAGTCAGTGTAGTCAGCTCAGCTATCCCCATTGAGACCGTGTCTGTGCCTCGACCTAGGTTGGGCAAAACTAAACATGGCGGTGTTCGCCTTAGCAATCTCACTAGGATAAAGACCACCTCCATTCCTGTCATTATTGAAAGAGATCATGATACCTCACATCTCAAAATAGGGCTACTTAATGTTAGATCCCTCACTTCCAAGGCAGTTATAGTCAATTAACTAATCACTGATCATAATCTTGATGTGATTGGCCTGACTGAAACATGGCTTAAGCCTGATGAATTTACTGTGTTAAATGAGGCCTCACCTCCTGGCTACACTAGGGACCATATCCCCCGTGCATCCCGCAAAGGCGGAGGTGTTGCTAACATTTACGATAGCAAATTTCAATTTACAAAAAAAAAAGACGTTTTCGTCTTTTGAGCTTCTAGTCATGAAATCTATGCAAATCTATGCAGCCTACTCAATCACTTTTTATAGCTACTGTTTACAGGCCTCCTGGGCCATATACAGCGTTCCTCACTGAGTTCCCTGAATTCCTATCGGACCTTAAAGTCATAGCAGATAATATTCTAATTTTTGGTAACTTTAATATTCACATGGAAAAGTCCACAGACCCACTCCAAAAGGCTTTCGGAGCCATCATCGACTCAGTGGGTTTTGTCCAACATGTCTCTGGACCTACTCACTGCCACAGTCATATTCTGGACCTAGTTTTGTCCCATGGAATAAATGTTGTGGATCTTAATGTTTTTCCTCATAATCCTGGACTATCGGACCACCATTTTATTACGTTTGCAATTGCAACAAATAATCTGCTCAGACCCCAACCAAGGAACATCAAAAGTCGTGCTATAAATTCACAGACAACACAAAGATTCCTTGATGCCCTTCCAGACTCCCTCTGCCTACCCAAGGACATCAGAGGACAAAAATCAGTTAACCACCTAACTGAGGAACTCAATTTAACCTTGCGCAATACCCTAGATGCAGTTGCACCCCTAAAAACTAAAAACATTTGTCATAAGAAACTAGCTCCCTGGTATACAGAAAATACCCGAGCTCTGAAGCAAGCTTCCAGAAAATTGGAACGGAAATGGCGCCATACCAAACTGGAAGTCTTCCGACTAGCTTGGAAAGACAGTACCGTGCAGTATCGAAGAGCCCTTACTGCTGCTCGATCATCCTATTTTTCCAACTTAATTGAGGAAAATAAGAACAATCCGAAATTCCTTTTTGATACTGTCACAAAGCTAACTAAAAAGCAGCATTCCCCAAGAGAGGATGACTTTCACATTAGCAGTGATAAATTCATGAACTTATTTAACGAAAAGATCATGATCATTAGAAAGCAAATTACGGACTCCTCTTTAAATCTGCGTATTCCTTCAAAGCTCAGTTGTCCTGAGTCTGCACAACTCTGCCAGGACCTAGGATCAAGAGAGACGCTCAAGTGTTTTAGTACTATATCTCGTGACACAATGATGAAAATAATCATGACCTCTAAACCTTCAAGCTGCATACTGGACCCTATTCCAACTAAACTACTGAAAGAGCTGCTTCCTGTGCTTGGCCCTCCTATGTTGAACATAATAAACGGCTCTCTATCCACCGGATGTGTACCAAACTCACTAAAAGTGGCAGTAATAAAGCCTCTCTTGAAAAAGCCAAACCTTAACCCAGAAAATATAAAAACCTATCGGCCTATATCGAAACTTCCATTCCTCTCAAACACTTTTGAAAAAGCTGTTGTGCAGCAACTCACTGCCTTCCTGAAGACAAACAATGTATACGAAATGCTTCAGTCTGGTTTTAGACCCCATCATAGCACTGAGACTGCACTTGTGAAGGTGGTAAATGACGTTTTAATGGCGCCAGACCGAGGCTCTGCATCTGTCCTCGTGCACCTAGACCTTAGTACTGCTTTTGATAGCATCGATCACTACATTCTTTTGGAGAGACTGGAAACCCAAATTGGTCTACACGGGCAAGTTCTGGCCTGGTTTAGATCTTATCTGTCGGAAAGATATCAGTTTGTCTCTGTGAGTGGTTTGTCCTCTGACAAATCAACTGTAAATTTCGGTGTTCCTCGAGGTTCAGTTTTAGGACCACTATTGTTTTCACTATATATTTTGCCTCTTGGGAATGCCATTCGAAAACATAATGTTAACTTTCACTGCTATGCGGATGACACACAGCTGTACATTTCAATGAAACATGGTGAAGCCCCAAAATTGCCCTCGCTAGAAGCCTGTGTTTCAGACATAAGGAAGTGGATGGCTGCAAACTTTCTACTTTTAAACTCGGACAAAACAGAGATGCTTGTTCTAGGTCCCAAGAAACAAAGAGATCTTCTGTTGAATCTGACAATTAATCTTGAAGGTTGTACAGTTGTCTCAAATAAAACCGTGAAGGACCTCGACGTTACTCTGGACCCTGATCTCTCTTTTGATGAACATATCAAGACTGTTTCAAGGACAGCTTTTTTCCATCTACATAACATTGCAAAAATCTGAAACTTTCTGTCCAAAAATGATGCAGAAAAATGTATCCATGCTTTTGTTACTTCTAGGTTAGACTCCTGCAATGCTCTACTTTCCGGCTACCCGGATAAAGTACTAAATAAACTTCAGTTAGTGCTAAACTCAGCTGCTAGAATCTTGACTAGAACCAAACAATTTGATCATATTACTCCAGTGCTAGCCTCCCTACACTGGCTTCCTGTTAAGGCAAGGGCTGATTTCAAGGTTTTACTGCTAACCTACAAAGCATTACATGGGCTTGCTCCTACCCATCTTTCCGATTTGGTCCTGCTGTACATACCTACACGTACGCTACGGTCACAGGACGCAGGCCTCCTAATTGTCCCTGGCGTGGTCTTCCTGTCTGGGTTGACGCCCCCCCTTGTGTTGTGCCGTGGCAGAGATCTTTGTGGGCTATACTCGGCCTTGTCTCAGGATGGTAAGTTGGTGGTTGAAGATATCCCTCTAGTGGTGTGGGGGCTGTGCTTTGGCAAAGTGGGTGGGGTTATATCCTGCCTGTTTGGCCCTGTCCAGGGGTATCATCGGATGGGGCCACAGTGTCTCCTGACCCCTCCTGTCTCAGCCTCCAATATTTATGCTGCAGTACTTTATGTGTCGGGGGGCTAGGGTCAGTCTGTTATATCTGGAGTATTTCTCCTGTCTTATCCGGTGTCCTGTGTGAATTTAAGTATGCTCTCTCTAATTCTCTCTTTCTCTCACTCGGAGGACCTGAGCCCTAGGACCATGCCTCAGGACTACCTGGCATGATGACTCCTTGCTGTCCCCAGTCCACCTGGCCGTGCTGCTGCTCCAGTTTCAACTGTTCTGCCTGCGGCTATGGAACGCTGACCTGTTCACCGGACATGCTACCTGTCCCAGACCTGCTGTTTTCAACTCTCTAGAGACAGCAGGAGCGGTAGAGATACTCTCAATGATCGGCTATGAAAAGCCAAATGACATTTACTCCTGAGGTGCTGACTTGTTGCACCCTCGACAACTACTGGGATTATTATTATTTGACCATGCTGGACATTTATGAACATTTGAACATCTTGGCCATGTTCTGTTATAATCTCTACCCGGCACAGCCAGAAGAGAACTGGCCACCCCTAATAGCCTGGTTCCTCTCTAGGTTTCTTCCTAGGTTTTGGCCTTTCCAGGGAGTTTTTCCTAGACACCGTGCTTCTACACCTGCATTGCTTGCTGTTTTGGGGTTTTAGGCTGGGCTTCTGTACAGCACTTTGATATATCAGCTGATGTAAGAAGGGCTATATAAATACATTTGATTTGATCTACCTGAAAACTCTTTATCTATCTATCTATCTATCTATCTATCAGATATCTATCTATCTATCTATCTATCTATCTATCTATCTATCTATCTATCTATCTATCTATCTGATATTATTTGTGTCATGCACAAAGTAGACCAACTAACCAACTTGCCAAAACTATAGTTTGTTAACAAGAAATTTGTGGAGTGGTGGAAAAACGAGTTTTAATTACTGTGTGGATGTAAACTTCCGACTGTACATATTACCTTAACTAACCGGTGCCCCCGCACACTGACTCTGTACCGGTACCCCCCTGTATATAGTCTCATTACTAACCGGTGCCCCCTGTATATAGTCTCATTACTAACCGGTACCCCCTTTATATAGTCTCATTACTAACCTGTACCCCTGTATATAGTCTCATTACTAACCGGTACCCCCTGTATATAGTCTCATTACTAACCGGTGCCCCTGCACACTGACTCTGTACCGGCATCCCCCTGTATATAGTCTCATTACTAACCGGTGCCCCCGCACACTGACTCTGTACCGATACCCCCCTGTATATAGTCTCATTACTAACCGGTGCCCCCGCACACTGACTCTGTACCTGTACCCCCTGTATATAGTCTCATTACTAACCGGTGCCCCCGCACACTGACTCTGTACCGGTACCCCCCTGTATATAGTCTCATTACTAACCGGTGCCCCCTGTATATAGTCTCATTACTAACCGGTACCCCCTTTATATAGTCTCATTACTAACCTGTACCCCTGTATATAGTCTCATTACTAACCGGTACCCCCTGTATATAGTCTCATTACTAACCGGTGCCCCCGCACACTGACTCTGTACCGGCATCCCCCTGTATATAGTCTCATTACTAACCGGTGCCCCCGCACACTGACTCTGTACCGATACCCCCCTGTATATAGTCTCATTACTAACCGGTGCCCCCGCACACTGACTCTGTACCTGTACCCCCTGTATATAGTCTCATTACTAACCGGTACCCCCTGTATATAGTCTCATTACTACCCGGTACCCCCTGTATATAGTCTCATTACTAACCGGTAACCCCGCACACTGACTCTGTACCGGTACCCCCCTGTATATAGACTCATTACTAACCGGTACCCCCCTGTATATAGTCTCATTACTAACCGGTACCCCCTGTATATAGTCTCATTACTAACCGTTACCCCCTGTATATAGTCTCATTACTAACCTGTACCCCCTGTATATAGTCTCATTACTAACCTGTACCCCCTGTATATAGTCTCATTACTAACCGATACCCCCTGTATATAGTCTCATTACTAACCTGTACCCCCTGTATATAGTCTCATTACTAACCTGTACCCCCTGTATATAGTCTCATTACTAACCGGTACCCCCTGTATATAGTCTCATTACTAACCGGTGCCCCCGCACACTGACTCTGTACCGGTATCCCCTGTATATAGTCTCATTACCAACCGGTGCTCCCTGTATATCGACTCATTACTAACCGGTATTCCCTGTATATAGTCTCCTCATTACTACCCGGTACCCCCTGTATATAGCCTCATTACTAACCGGTACCCCCTGTATATAGCCTCATTACTAACCGGTGCCCCCTGTATATAGACTCATTACTGACCGGTATCCCCTGTATATAGTCTCCTCATTGACTCTGTACTGGTACCCCCCTGTATATAGCCTCATTACTACCCGGTACCCCCTGTATATAGCCTCATTACTAACCGGTATCCCCTGTATATAGCCTCATTACTAGCCGGTACCCCTGTATATAGTCTCATTACTAACCTGTACCCCCTGTATATAGTCTCATTACTAACCGGTACCCCCTGTATATAGTCTCATTACTAACCGGTGCCCCCGCACACTGACTCTGTACCGGTATCCCCTGTATATAGTCTCATTACCAACCGGTGCTCCCTGTATATCGACTCATTACTAACCGGTATTCCCTGTATATAGTCTCCTCATTACTACCCGGTACCCCCTGTATATAGCCTCATTACTAACCGGTACCCCCTGTATATAGCCTCATTACTAACCGGTGCCCCCTGTATATAGACTCATTACTGACCGGTATCCCCTGTATATAGTCTCCTCATTGACTCTGTACTGGTACCCCCCTGTATATAGCCTCATTACTACCCGGTACCCCCTGTATATAGCCTCATTACTACCCGGTGCCCCCTGTATATAGTCTCATTACTAACCGGTGCCCCCTGTATATAGTCTCATTACTAACCGGTATCCCCTGTATATAGCCTCATTACTACTCGGTACCCCCTGTATATAGTCTCATTAATAACCGGTACCCCCTGTATATAGTCTTATTACTAACCTGTACCCCCTGTATATAGTCTCATTACTAACCGGTACCCCCTGTATATAGTCTCATTACTAACCGGTACCCCCTGTATATAGTCTCATTACCAACCTGTACCCCTGTATATAGTCTCATTACTAACCTGTACCCCATGTATATAGTCTCATTACTAACCTGTACCCCCTGTATATAGTCTCATTACTAACCGGAACCCCTGTATATAGTCTCATTACTAACCTGTACCCCCTGTATATAGTCTCATTACTAACATGTACCCCCTGTATATAGTCTCATTACTAACCGGTACCCCCTGTATCCTGTATATAGTCTCATTACTAACCGGTGCCACTGCACACTGACTCTGTATCGGTATTCCCTGTATATAGTCTCAATACTAATTGGTGCCCCCTGTATATAGACTCATTACTAACCAGTATTCCCTGTTTATAGTCTCCTCATTGACTCTGTACCGGTACCCCCTGTATATAGCCTCATTACTAACCGGTACCCCCTGTATGTAGCCTCATTACTAACCGGTGCCCCCTGTATATAGACTCATTACTAACCGGTATCCCCTGTATATAGTCTCCTCATTGACTCTGTACCGGTACCCCCCTGTATATAGCCTCATTACTACCCGGTACCCCCTGTATATAGCCTCATTACTACCCGGTGCCCCCTGTATATAGTCTCATTACTCTCCGGTGCCCCCTGTATATAGTCTCATTACTAACCGGTATCCCCTGTATATAGCCTCATTACTAGCCGGTACCCCCTGTATATAGTCTCATTACTAACCGGTACCCCCTGTATATAGTCTCATTACTAACCTGTACCCCCTGTATATAGTCTCATTACTAACCTGTACCCCCTGTATATAGTCTCATTACTAACCTGTACCCCCTGTATATAGTCTCATTACTAACCGGTACCCCCTGTATATAGTCTCATTACTAACCGGTGCCCCTGCACACTGACTCTGTACCGGTATCCCCTGTATATAGTCTCAATACTAATTGGTGCCCCCTGTATATAGACTCATTACTAACCAGTATTCCCTGTATATAGTCTCCTCATTGACTCTGTACCGGTACCCCCTGTATATAGCCTCATTACTACCCGGTACCCCCGGTATATAGCCTCATTACTAACCGGTACCCCCTGTATGTAGCCTCATTACTAACCGGTGCCCCCTGTATATAGACTCATTACTAACCGGTATCCCCTGTATATAGTCTCCTCATTGACTTTGTACCGGTACCCCCCTGTATATAGCCTCATTACTACCCGGTACCCCCTGTATATAGCCTCATTACTACCCAGTGCCCCCTGTATATAGTCTCATTACTCTCCGGTGCCCCCTGTATGTAGTCTCATTACTAACCGGTATCCCCTGTATATAGCCTCATTACTAGCCGGTACCCGCTGTATATAGTCTCATTACTAACCGGTACCCCCTGTATATAGTCTCATTACTAACCTGTACCCCCTGTATATAGTCTCATTACTAACCGGTACCCCCTGTATATAGTCTCATTACTAACCGGTGCCCCCTGTATATAGACTCATTACTAACCGGTATCCCCTGTATATAGCCTCATTACTAACCGGTACCCCCTGTATGTAGCCTCATTACTAACCGGTGCCCCCTGTATATAGACTCATTACTAACCGGTATCCCCTGTATATAGTCTCCTCATTGACTCTGTACCGGTACCCCCCTGTATATAGCCTCATTACTACTCGGTACCCCCTGTATATAGCCTCATTACTACCCGGTGCCCCCTGTATATAGTCTCATTACTCTCCCGTGCCCCCTGTATATAGTCTCATTACTAACCGGTATCCCCTGTATATAGCCTCATTACTAGCCGGTACCCCTGTATATAGTCTCATTACTAACCGGTACCCCCTGTATATAGTCTCATTACTAACCTGTACCCCCTGTATATAGTCGCATTACTAACCTGTACCCCCTGTATATAGTCTCATTACTAACCTGTACCCCCTGTATATAGTCTCATTACTAACCGGTACCCCCTGTATATAGTCTCATTACTAACCGGTGCCCCTGCACACTGACTCTGTACCGGTATCCCCTGTATATAGTCTCAATACTAATTGGTGCCCCCTGTATATAGACTCATTACTAACCAGTATTCCCTGTATATAGTCTCCTCATTGACTCTGTACCGGTACCCCCTGTATAGAGCCTCATTACTACCCGGTACCCCCGGTATATAGCCTCATTACTAACCGGTACCCCCTGTATGTAGCCTCATTACTAACCGGTGCCCCCTGTATATAGACTCATTACTAACCGGTATCCCCTGTATATAGTCTCCTCATTGACTCTGTACCGGTATCCCCTGTATATAGTCTCATTACTAACCGGTGCCCCCTATATATAGACTCATTACTAACCGGTGCCCCCTGTATATAGTCTCATTACTAACCGGTATCCCCTGTATATAGCCTCATTACTACCCGGTACCCCCTGTATATAGTCTCATTACTACCCGGTACCCCCTGTATATAGACTCATTGCTACCCGGTATCCCCTGTATATAGTCTCCTCATTGACTCTGTACCGGTACCCCCGTGTATATAGCCTCATTACTACCCGGTACCCCCTGTATATAGACTCATTGCTACCCGGTATCCCCTGTATATAGTCTCCTCATTGACTCTGTACCGGTACCCCCGTGTATATAGCCTCATTACTACCCGGTACCCCCTGTATATAGTCTCATTACTAACCGGTGCCCCCTGTATATAGTCTCATTACTAACCGGTGCCCCCTGTATATAGTCTCATTACTAACCGGTATCCCCTGTATATAGCCTCATTACTAGCCGGTACCCCCTGTATATAGTCTCATTACTAACCGGTACCCCCTGTATATAGTCTCATTACTAACCTGTACCCCCTGTATATAGTCTCATTACTAACCGGTACCCCCTGTATATAGTCTCATTACTAACCGGTGCCCCCTGTATATAGACTCATTACTAACCGGTATCCCCTGTATAAAGTCTCCTCATTGACTCTGTACCGGTACCCCCTGTATAAAGCCTCATTACTACCCGGTACCCCCTGTATATAGCCTCATTACTAAAAGGTATCCCCTGTATATAGTCTCCTCATTGACTCTGTACCGGTACCCCCCTGTATATAGCCTCATTACTAACCGGTGCCCCCGCACACTGACTCTGTACCGGTATCCCCTGTATATAGTCTCATTACTAACTGGTGCCCCCTATATATAGACTCATTACTAACCGGTACCCCCTGTATATAGTCTCATTACTACCCGGTACCCCCTGTATATAGTCTCATTACTACCCGGTACCCCCTGTATATAGTCTCTTTACTAACCGGTGCCCCCTGTATATAGTCTCATTACTAACCGGTATCCCCTGTATATAGCCTCATTACTAGCCGGTACCCCCTGTATATAGTCTCATTACTAACCGGTACCCCCTGTATATAGACTCATTGCTACCCGGTATCCCCTGTATATAGTCTCCTCATTGACTCTGTACCTGTACCCCCGTGTATATAGCCTCATTACTACCCGGTACCCCCTGTATATAGTCTCATTACTAACCGGTGCCCCCTGTATATAGTCTCATTACTAACCGGTGCCCCCTGTATATAGTCTCATTACTAACCGGTACCCCCTGTATATAGTCTCATTACTAACCTGTACCCCCTGTATATAGTCTCATTACTAACCGGTACCCCCTGTATATAGTCTCATTACTAACCGGTGCCCCCTGTATATAGACTCATTACTAACCGGTATCCCCTGTATATAGTCTCCTCATTGACTCTGTACCGGTACCCCCTGTATAAAGCCTCATTACTACCCGGTACCCCCTGTATATAGCCTCATTACTAAAAGGTATCCCCTGTATATAGTCTCCTCATTGACTCTGTACCGGTACCCCCCTGTATATAGCCTCATTACTAACCGGTGCCCCCGCACACTGACTCTGTACCGGTATCCCCTGTATATAGTCTCATTACTAACCGGTGCCCCCTATATATAGACTCATTACTAACCGGTACCCCCTGTATATAGTCTCATTACTACCCGGTACCCCCTGTATATAGTCTCATTACTACCCGGTACCCCCTGTATATAGTCTCTTTACTAACCGGTGCCCCCTGTATATAGTCTCATTACTAACCGGTACCCACTGTATATAGACTCATTACTAACCGGTATCCCCTGTATATAGTCTCATTACTAACCGGTGCCCCCTGTATATAGACTCATTACTAACCGGTATCCCCTGTATATAGTCTCCTCATTAACTCTGTACCGGTACCCCCTGTATATAGCCTCATTACTACCTGGTATCACCTGTGTATAGCCTCATTACTAACCGGTACCCCCTGTATATAGCCTCATTACTAACCGGTGCCCCCTGTATATAGACTCATTACTAACCGGTATCCCCTGTATATAGTCTCCTCATTGACTCTGTACCGGTACCCCCGTGTATATAGCCTCATTACTACCCGGTACCAGCTGTATATAGGCTCATTACTACCCGGTGCCCCATGTATATAGTCTCATTACTAACCGGTGCCCCCTGTATATAGTCTCATTACTAACCGGTATCCCCTGTATATAGCCTCATTACTACCCGGTACCCCCTGTATATAGTCTCATTACTAACCGGTGCCCCCTGTATATAGTCTCATTACTACCCGGTACCCCCTGTATATAGACTCATTGCTACCCGGTATCCCCTGTATATAGTCTCCTCATTGACTCTGTACCGGTACCCCCGTGTATATAGCCTCATTACTACCCGGTACCCCCTGTATATAGTCTCATTACTAACCGGTGCCCCCTGTATATAGTCTCATTACTAACCGGTGCCCCCTGTATATATTCTCATTACTACCCGGTACCCCCTGTATATAGCCTCATTGCTACCCGGTATCCCCTGTATATAGTCTCCTCATTGACTCTGTACCGGTACCCCCGTGTATATAGCCTCATTACTACCCGGTAGCAGCTGTATATAGCCTCATTACTACCCGGTACCCCCTGTATATAGTCTCATTACTAACCGGTGCCCCCTGTATATAGTCTCATTACTAACCGGTGCCCCCTGTATATATTCTCATTACTACCCGGTACCCCCTGTATATAGCCTCATTGCTACCCGGTATCCCCTGTATATAGTCTCCTCATTGACTCTGTACCGGTACCCCCGTGTATATAGCCTCATTACTACCCGGTAGCAGCTGTATATAGCCTCATTACTACCCGGTACCCCCTGTATATAGTCTCATTACTAACCGGTGCCCCCTGTATATAGTCTCATTACTAACCGATACCCCCGCACACTGACTCTGTACCGGTATGCCCTGTATATAGTCTCATTACTAACCGGTACCCCCTGTATATAGTCTCATTACTAACCGGTATCCCCTGTATATAGTCTCATTACTAACCGGTACCCCCTGTATATAGTCTCATTACTAACCGGTGCCCCCTGTATATAGACTCATTACTAACCGGTATCCCCTGCATATAGTCTCCTCATTGACTCTGTACCGGTACCCCCTGTATAAAGCCTCATTACTACCCGGTACCCCCTGTATATAGCCTCATTACTAAAAGGTATCCCCTGTGTATAGTCTCCTCATTCACTCTGTACCGGTACCCCCCTGTATATAGCCTCATTACTAACCGGTGCCCCCGCACACTGACTCTGTACCGGTATCCCCTGTATATAGTCTCATTACTAACCGGTGCCCCCTATATATAGACTCATTACTAACCGGTACCCCCTGTATATAGTCTCATTACTACCCGGTACCCCCTGTATATAGTCTCATTACTACCCGGTACCCCCTGTATATAGTCTCTTTACTAACCGGTGCCCCCTGTATATAGTCTCATTACTAACCGGTATCCCCTGTATATAGCCTCATTACTAGCCGGTACCCCCTGTATATAGTCTCATTACTAACCGGTACCCCCTGTATATAGACTCATTGCTACCCGGTATCCCCTGTATATAGTCTCCTCATTGACTCTGTACCTGTACCCCCGTGTATATAGCCTCATTACTACCCGGTACCCCCTGTATATAGTCTCATTACTAACCGGTGCCCCCTGTATATAGTCTCATTACTAACCCGTGCCCCCTGTATATAGTCTCATTACTAACCGGTATCCCCTGTATATAGCCTCATTACTAGCCGGTACCCCCTGTATATAGTCTCATTACTAACCGGTACCCCCTGTATATAGTCTCATTACTAACCTGTACCCCCTGTATATAGTCTCATTACTAACCGGTACCCCCTGTATATAGTCTCATTACTAACCGGTGCCCCCTGTATATAGACTCATTACTAACCGGTATCCCCTGTATATAGTCTCCTCATTGACTCTGTACCGGTACCCCCTGTATAAAGCCTCATTACTACCCGGTACCCCCTGTATATAGCCTCATTACTAAAAGGTATCCCCTGTATATAGTCTCCTCATTGACTCTGTACCGGTACCCCCCTGTATATAGCCTCATTACTAACCGGTGCCCCCGCACACTGACTCTGTACCGGTATCCCCTGTATATAGTCTCATTACTAACCGGTGCCCCCTATATATAGACTCATTACTAACCGGTACCCCCTGTATATAGTCTCATTACTACCCGGTACCCCCTGTATATAGTCTCATTACTACCCGGTACCCCCTGTATATAGTCTCTTTACTAACCGGTGCCCCCTGTATATAGTCTCATTACTAACCGGTACCCACTGTATATAGACTCATTACTAACCGGTATCCCCTGTATATAGTCTCATTACTAACCGGTGCCCCCTGTATATAGACTCATTACTAACCGGTATCCCCTGTATATAGTCTCCTCATTAACTCTGTACCGGTACCCCCTGTATATAGCCTCATTACTACCTGGTATCACCTGTATATAGCCTCATTACTAACCGGTACCCCCTGTATATAGCCTCATTACTAACCGGTGCCCCCTGTATATAGACTCATTACTAACCGGTATCCCCTGTATATAGTCTCCTCATTGACTCTGTACCGGTACCCCCGTGTATATAGCCTCATTACTACCCGGTACCAGCTGTATATAGGCTCATTACTACCCGGTGCCCCATGTATATAGTCTCATTACTAACCGGTGCCCCCTGTATATAGTCTCATTACTAACCGGTATCCCCTGTATATAGCCTCATTACTACCCGGTACCCCCTGTATATAGTCTCATTACTAACCGGTGCCCCCTGTATATAGTCTCATTACTACCCGGTACCCCCTGTATATAGACTCATTGCTACCCGGTATCCCCTGTATATAGTCTCCTCATTGACTCTGTACCGGTACCCCCGTGTATATAGCCTCATTACTACCCGGTACCCCCTGTATATAGTCTCATTACTAACCGGTGCCCCCTGTATATAGTCTCATTACTAACCGGTGCCCCCTGTATATATTCTCATTACTACCCGGTACCCCCTGTATATAGCCTCATTGCTACCCGGTATCCCCTGTATATAGTCTCCTCATTGACTCTGTACCGGTACCCCCGTGTATATAGCCTCATTACTACCCGGTAGCAGCTGTATATATCCTCATTACTACCCGGTACCCCCTGTATATAGTCTCATTACTAACCGGTGCCCCCTGTATATAGTCTCATTACTAACCGATGCCCCCTGTATATATTCTCATTACTACCCGGTACCCCCTGTATATAGCCTCATTGCTACCCGGTATCCCCTGTATATAGTCTCCTCATTGACTCTGTACCGGTACCCCCGTGTATATAGCCTCATTACTACCCGGTAGCAGCTGTATATAGCCTCATTACTACCCGGTACCCCCTGTATATAGTCTCATTACTAACCGGTGCCCCCTGTATATAGTCTCATTACTAACCGATACCCCCGCACACTGACTCTGTACCGGTATGCCCTGTATATAGTCTCATTACTAACCGGTACCCCCTGTATATAGTCTCATTACTAACCGGTATCCCCTGTATATAGTCTCATTACTAACCGGTATCCCCTGTATATAGTCTCATTACTAACCGGTGCCACTGTATATAGTCTCATTACTAACCGGTGCCCCCTGTATATAGTCTCATTACTAACCGGTACCCCCTGTATATAGTCTCATTACTAACCGGTACCCCCTGTATATAGTCTCATTACTAACCGGTACCCCCTGTATATAGTCTCATTACTAACCGGTGCCCCCAAACACTGACTCTGTATCAGTACCCCCCTGTATATAGCCTCCACATTGACTCTGTACCATAACCCCCTGTATATAGCCTCCACATTGACTCTGTACAGTACCCCCCTGTATATAGCCTCCACATTGACTCTGTACCATAACCCCCTGTATATAGCCTCCACATTGACTCTGTACAGTAACCCCCTGTATATAGCCTCCACATTGACTCTGTATCGGTACCCCCTGTATATAGCCTCCACATTGACTCTGTACCGGTATCCCCTGTATATAGCCTCCACATTGACTCTGTACCGGTATCCCCTGTATATAGCCTCCACATTGACTCTGTATCGGTACCCCCTGTATATAGCCTCCACATTGACTCTGTATCGGTACCCCCTGTATATAGCCTCCACATTGACTCTGTATCGGTACCCCCTGTATATAGTCTCCACATTGTTATTTTACTGCTGCTCTTTAATTACTTGTTACTTTTATCTCTTATTCTTATCCATGTTTTTTTAAACTGCAATGTTGGTTAGGGGCTCGTATTCAGCATTTCACTGTACGGTCTACTACACCTGTTGTATTCAGCATTTCACTGTAATATCTACTACACTTGTTGTATTCAGCATTTCACTGTAAGGTCTACTACACCTGTTGTATTCAGCATTTCACTGTAAGGTCTACTACCCCTGTTGTATTCAGCATTTCACTGTACGGTCTACTACACCTATTGTATTCAGCATTTCACTGTGAGGTCTACTACACCTGTTGTATTCATCATTTCACTGTGAGGTCTACTACACCTGTTCTATTCAGCATTTCACTGTGAGGTCTACTACACCTGTTGTATTCAGCATTTCACTGTAAGGTCTACTACACCTGTTCTATTCAGCATTTCACTGTGAGGTCTACTACACCTGTTGTATTCAGCATTTCACTTTAAGGTCTACTTCACCTGTTGTATTCAGCATTTCACTGTACGGTCTACTACACCTGTTCTATTCAGCATTTCACTGTGAGGTCTACTACACCTGTTGTATTCTGCATTTCACTGTGAGGTCTACTACACCTGTTGTATTCAGCATTTCACTGTGAGGTCTACTACACCTGTTGTATTCAGCATTTCACTGTGAGGTCTACTACACCTGTTGTATTCAGCATTTCACTGTGAGGTCTACTACACCTGTTGTATTCAGCATTTCACTGTGAGGTCTACTACACCTGTTGTATTCAGCATTTCACTGTGAGGTCTACTACACCTGTTGTATTCAGCATTTCACTGTAAGGTCTACTACACCTGTTGTATTCAGCATTTCACTGTGAGGTCTACTACACCTGTTGTATTCAGCATTTCACTGTAAGGTCTACTACACCTGTTGTATTCAGCATTTCACTGTAAGGTCTACTACATCTGTTGTATTCAGCATTTCACTGTGAGGTCGACTACACCTGTTCTATTCATCATTTCACTGTAAGGTCTACTCCACCTGTTGTATTCAGCATTTCACTGTAAGGTCTACTACACCTGTTGTATTCAGCATTTCACTGTGAGGTCTACTACACCTGTTGTATTCAGCATTTCACTGTAAGGTCTACTACACCTGTTGTATTCAGCATTTCAATGTAAGGTCTACTACACCTGTAATATTCAGCATTTCACTGTGAGGTCTACTACACCTGTGGTATTCAGCATTTCACTGTGAGGTCTACTACACCTGTTGTATTCAGCATTTCACTGTGAGATCTACTACACCTGTTGTATTCAGCATTTCACTGTGAGATCTACTACACCTGTTGTATTCAGCATTTCACTGTGAGGTCTACTATACCTGTTGTATTCAGCATTTCACTTTAAGGTCTACTACACCTGTTGTATTCAGCATTTCACTTTAAGGTCTACTACACCTGTTGTATTCAGCATTTCACTGTGAGGTCTACTACACCTGTTGTATTCAGCATTTCACTGTGAGGTCTACTACACCTGTTGTATTCAGCATTTCACTGTGAGGTCTACTACACCTGTTGTATTCAGCATTTCACTGTGAGGTCTACTACACCTGTTCTATTCAGCATTTCACTGTGAGGTCTACTACACCTGTTGTATTCAGCATTTCACTGTGAGGTCTACTACACCTGTTGTATTCAGCATTTCACTGTAAGGTCTACTATACCTGTTGTATTCAGCATTTCACTGTGAGGTCTACTACACCTGTTGTATTCAGCATTTCACTGTAAGGTCTACTATACCTGTTGTATTCAGCATTTCACTGTAAGGTCTACTACACCTGTTGTATTCAGCATTCCACAGTAAGGTCTACTACACCTGTTGTATTCAGCATTTCACTGTAAGGTCTACTACACCTGTTGTATTCAGCATTTCACTGTGAGGTCTACTACACCTGTTGTATTCAGCATTTCACTGTAAGGTCTACTACACCTGTTGTATTCAGCATTTCACTGTAAGGTCTACTACACCTGTTGTATTCAGCATTTCACTGTGAGGTCTACTACACCTGTTGTATTCAGCATTTCACTGTAAGGTCTACTACACCTGTTGTATTCAGCATTTCACTGTGAGGTCGACTACACCTGTTGTATTCAGCATTTCACTGTGAGGTCTACTACACCTGTTGTATTCAGCATTTCACTGTGAGGTCCTGTTGTATTCAGCATTTCACTGTACGGTCTACTACACCTGTTGTATTCAGCATTTCACTGTAAGGTCTACTACACCTGTTGTATTCAGCTCATGTGACTAATACGATTTGATTTGACCAACTGAGACACACTGAGACACACTGAGACACACACACACTGAGACACACTGAGACACACTGAGACACACACACACACTGAGACACACTGAGACACACTAAGACACACACACACTGAGACACACACACTGAGACACACACACACTGAGACACACACACTGAGACACACTGAGACACACACACTGAGACACACACACACTGAGTCACACACACACTGGGACATACTGAGACGCACACACTGAGACACGCACACACTGAGACACACACACTGAGACACACTGAGACACACTGAGACGCACACACTGAGACACACTGAGACACACACACACTGAGACACACTGAGACACACACACTGAGACACACTGAGACGCACACACTGAGACACACACACACTGGGACACACTGAGACACACACACTGAGACACACTGAGACACACTGAGACGCACACACTGGGACACACTGAGACACACACACTGAGACACACACACTGAGACACACACACTGAGACACACACACTGAGACGCACACACAGAGACACACACTGAGACACACACACTGAGACACACACACTGAGACACACTGAGACACACACACTGAGACACACACACTGAGACACAAACACTGACACACACACAACGCTCTCACACACACAACGCTCTCACACACACAACGCTCACTCACACACACACACACACACACACAACGCTCTCTCACACAACTCTCTCACACACAACTCTCTCACACACACAACTCTCTCACACACACAACTCTCTCACACACACAACTCTCTCACACACACAACGCTCTCTCACACAACTCTCTCACACACACAACTCTCTCACACACACAACGCTCTCTCACACAACTCTCTCACACACAACTCTCTCACACACACAACTCTCTCACACACACAACGCTCTCACACACTACGCTCTCACACACTACGCTCTCACACACTACGCTCTCACACACACAACTCTGAGACACACACACTGAGACACACACACTGAGACACACACACACTTGGACACACTGAGACACACACACTGAGACACACACACACTGAGACACACTGAGACACACACACTGAGACACACACACTGAGACACACACTGACATACACACAACGATCTCACACAGAACTCTCTCTCCCACACACACACACAACGCCCTCTCTCACACACACAACACTCTCTCTCACACACACAAAAAACACACACACACAACTCTCTAACACACACAACGCTCTCACACACACAACTCACTCACACACACACCGCTCTCACACACACAACGCTCTCACACACACAACGCTCTCACACACAACGCTCTCACACACACAACTCACTCACACACACAACGCTCTCTCACACACGATGCTCTCACACACACAACGCTCTCACACACACAACGCTCTCTCACACACACACACAACGCTCTCTCACACACGACGCTCTCACACACACAACGCTCTCAGACACACAACGCTCTCTCACACAACGCTCTCTCACACACGACGCTCTCACACACACGACGCTCTCACACACACAACGCTCTCTCACACAACGCTCTCTCACACACGACACTCTCACACACACAACGCTCTCACACACACAACGCTCTCTCACACACACACACACAACGCTCTCACACACACAACACTCTCACACACACACACACACACACACAACGCTCTCACACACACAACACTCTCACACAACGCTCTCAAACACACACAACGCTCTCACACACACACACAACGCGCTCTCACACACACACACACACAACGCTCTCACACACACACAACTCTCTCACACACACACAACTCTCTCACACACAGCGCTCACACACACACAACGCTCACACACACACAACGCTCACACACACACAACGCTCACACACACACAACGCTCAACCGGCAGAGTGACGGTCTAATCTTGACGTGTAGAGTAAAATGTGTCCAATCAGAGAGCTGCTTGTCAGTGGTGATGTCACACATAATCCCAATCCCACAGATTACTGGTTGAGAGGGGGAGGGAACGAGAGAGAGAAATAGAGAGAGAGTGTGAGTGAGTGAGTGAGTGAGTGAGTGAGTGAGTGAGTGAGACAGAGAGAGAGAGAGCATTATTTATTTTATCTTGTGTCCTTTAACCATTTGTACATTGTTAAAACACTGTATATATATATAATATGACATTTGTAATGTCTTTATTGTTTTGAAACTTCTGTATGTGTAATGTTTACTGTTAATTTTGATTGTTTATTTCACTTTATATATTCACTTTATATATTATCTACCTCACTTGCTTTGGCAATGTTAACACATGTTTCCCATGCCAATAAAGCCCTTGAATTGAATTGAATTGAGAGAGAGAGAGAGGAGAGA
This sequence comes from Oncorhynchus clarkii lewisi, assembly GCF_045791955.1. Taxonomy (NCBI): domain Eukaryota; kingdom Metazoa; phylum Chordata; class Actinopteri; order Salmoniformes; family Salmonidae; genus Oncorhynchus; species Oncorhynchus clarkii. Next base: position 707,349 of record NC_092155.1, on the reverse strand, counting down.
GAGAACTTTCCCTCATCATGATCACTTTGCCACGAAACCAGCTAATCAACACACAAACACACACTTAGCACACACATGGCTGCCAAAGAAGGTTGTGTGTGTGTGTGTGTGTGTGTGTGTGTGTGTGTGTGTGTGTGTGTGTGTGTGTGTGTGTGTGTGTGTGTGTGTGTGTGTGTGTGTTTCTAGGAGTTGCTGGGGGATTAAATGCAGGTTGGAACTGAAAGAGGATTATAGGTACTACAGTAAACACCTGTTGGACAAGGTTGTCTCAGTGTGTCTCAGTGTGTCTCAGTCTGTGTGTCTCAGGGTGTGTGTCTCAGTGTGTCTTAGTGTGTCTCAGTGTGTGTGTCTCAGTGTCTCAGTGTGTGTGTCTCAGTGTCTCAGTGTGTGTGTCTCAGTGTGTGTGTCTCAGTGTGTCTCAGTGTGTGTGTCTCAGTGTGTGTGTCTCAGTGTGTGTGTCTCAGTCTGTGTGTCTGTGTGTGTGTGTCTCAGTCTGTGTGTCTGTGTGTGTGTGTCTCAGTCTGTGTGTCTGTGTGTGTGTGTCTCAGTGTGTCTCAGTGTGTCTCAGTGTGTGTGTGTCTCAGTGTGTCTCAGTGTGTGTGTCTCAGTGTGTGTGTCTCAGTGTGTCTCAGTGTGTGTGTCTCAGTGTGTCTCAGTCTGTGTGTCTCAGTCTGTGTGTCTCAGTCTGTGTGTCTCAGGGTGTGTGTCTTAGTGTGTCTCAGTGTGTCTCAGTATGTGTGTCTCAGCATGTCTCAGTGTGTGTGTCTCAGTGTGTATGTCTCATTGTGTCTCAGATTGTCTCAGTGTGTGTCTCAGTGTGTGTGTCTCAGCGTGTCTCAGTGTGTGAGTCTCAGTGTGTCTCAGTGTGTGTGTCTCAGCGTGTCTCAGTGTGTCTCAGTGTGTCTCAGCATGTCTCACTGTGTCTCAGCGTGTCTCAGCGTGTCTCACTGTGTCTTAGCGTGTCTCACCGTGTCTCAGCGTGTCTCAGTGTGTGTGTCTCAGTGTGTGTGTCTCAGTGTGTCTCAGATTGTCTCAGTGTGTCTCAGATTGTCTCAGCGTGTCTCAGCGTGTGTGTCTCAGTGTATCTCAGTGTGTCTCAGTGTGTATCAGTGTGTCTCAGTGTGTGTGTCTCAGTGTGTGTGTCTCAGTGTGTCTCAGATTGTCTCAGTGTGTCTCAGATTGTCTCAGCGTGTCTCAGCGTATCTCAGTGTGTCTCAGTGTGTATCAGTGTGTCTCAGTGTGTATCAGCGTATCTCAGTGTGTCTCAGAGTGTCTCAGTGTGTGTGTCTTAGTGTGTGTGTCTCAGATTGTCTCAGCGTGTGTGTCTCAGTGTGTCTCAGCGTGTGTGTCTTAGTGTGTCTCAGTGTGTCTCAGCATATCTCAGCATGTCTCACTGTGTCTCAGCGTGTCTCAGAGTGTATCAGCGTGTCTCACTGTGTCTTAGCGTGTCTCAGCGTGTGTGTCTCAGTGTGTGTGTCTCAGTGTGTGTGTCTCAGTGTGTCTCAGTGTGTGTGTCTCAGCGTGTCTGAGTGTGTCTCAGTGTGTCTCAGCGTGTCTCAGCGTGTCTCAGTGTGTGTGTCTCAGCGTGTCTCAGTGTGTGTGTATCAGCGTGTCTGAGTGTGTCTCAGCGTGTCTCACTGTGTCTTAGCGTGTCTCAGTGTGTCTCAGTGTTTCTCAGTGTGTCTCAGTGTGTGTGTCTCAGTGTGTCTCAGCGTATCTCAGCGTGTCTCAGCATGTCTCACTGTGTCTCAGCTTGTCTCAGAGTGTCTCAGCGTGTCTCACTGTGTCGCAGCGTGTCTCAGCGTGTCTCAGAGTGTCTCAGAGTGTCTCAGCGTGTCTGTGTGTTTCAGCGTGTCTCAGCGTGTCTCAGCGTGTTTCAGTGTGTCTCAGCGTGTCTCAGCGTGTCTCACCCAGTAGAGCCTGGAACAGGTCACTCTGGAAGATGTTGAGGAGTTGTTCAGCTCTGTTCTTAAAACCTTCGTCTCCCATCTGAGAGGCCTCTATGACCTGGAGGGCTCGCTCCGTGTCTGGGGGGAACACAGTTCTGGTTTACAGCTGTTCTCATGTGTGTCAGAGCCTTGCCAAGGGGGGGGGGGGGGGGGCTCATCAAGCTGGCTCCCACTACAGAAACAGGACACAGGCTCCATTCTGGCTCACACTACAGAAACAGGACATAGACTCCATTCTGGCTCACACTACAGAAACAGAACACAGGCTCCATTCTGGCTCACACTACAGAAACTGGACACAGGCTCCATTCTGGCTCACACTACAGAAACAGGACACAGGCTCCATTCAGGCTCACACTACAGAAACAGGACACAGGCTCCATTCAGGCTCACACTACAGAAACATGACATAGACTCCATTCTGGCTCACACTACAGAAACAGGACATAGACTCCATTCTGGCTCACACTACAGAAACAGGACACAGGCTCCATTCTGGCTCACACTACAGAAACAGGACATAGACTCCATTCTGGCTCACACTACAGAAACAGGACACAGGCTCCATTCTGGCTCACACTACAGAAACAGGACATAGACTCTATTCTGGCTCACACAAGACAAGGCTTGACTTACTAACAGTCAACAGACTGACAACACACACACGCCAGTCCCTCTCTCACACAGACACACCCAAATCACATCATCAAATCAGCTATGGTTCTGAAGACATTTTCTCCATCATGTTGTCATCTCTGTGAAGTTGTCTCATACACACACATTGATAAAGTCTCACCCTGTCGTTTCAGCGGCATGTTGTCCGGTAGTTGCTCTTCTCTCTACTTTCTCTCTGTCTGTTGATCTGCTCGAGACAGGGCGCAGATTAAAGCCTATTCAGGGATTTAAAGACAGCCGCATGGCCTTCTGGGAAGTGGAGTTTAATCCCAGGGCCACAAGGTCAGAGGAGAGAGCTTAGAGCCAGACACCTGTTCTATTCATTCTGTCTGTCTGTCTGTCTGTCTGTCAGTGGTGCACAACATCACAGTAACCGTTGTTGAAGGAATGGTTTGATTGTATGTCAAGTGATTCTCTTGTGAATTTTAGAATCCTTAAAAGTTCCTATAAATGTACCTGTCTTTTCTATTCCTTAGTTGTCTGTCTGTCTGTCTGACAGTCAGACAGTCAGACAGTCAGTCAGACAGTCAGTCAGTCAGTCCAGTCAGTCAGTCAGTCCAGTCAGTCAGTCCAGTCAGTCAGTCAGTCCAGTCAGTCAGTCAGTCAGTCAGTCAGTCAGTCAGTCCAGTCAGTCCAGTCAGTCCAGTCAGTCCAGTCCAGTCCAGTCCAGTCCAGTCCAGTCAGTCAGTCAGTGGTGCACAACATCAAAGCTCCATCCTAACTGTTTTTCAATGAATTTAGTGTTATTTAGGCAATAGAGCCTAAGCTAACTAGAGCTACGTATGCTGAACAAAAATATAAACGCAACATGCAACAATTTCAAAGGTTTTACTGAGTTACATTTCATATCAGGAAATCAGTCAATTGAAATACTTTCATTAGGTCGTAATCTATGGATTTCACATGACTGGGAATACAGATATACATCTGTTGGTCACAGATACCTTAAATAAAGTAGGGGCGTGGATCAGAGAACCAGTCAGTATCTGGTGTGACCACCATTTGCCTCATGTAGCGTGACACATCTCCTTCACATAGAGTTGATCAGGCTGTTGATTGTGGCCTGTGGAATGTTGTCCCACTCCTCTTCAATGGCTGTGTGAAGTTGCTGGATATTGGCGGGAACTGGAACACTGTCATACACGTTGATCCAGAGCATCCCAAACATGCTCAAAGGGTGACATGTCTGGTGAGTGTGCAGGCCATGGAAGAACTGGGACATTACCAGCTTCCAGGTATTGTGTACAGATCCTTGTGACATGGGGCCGTGCATTATCATGCTGAAACATGAGGTGATGCCGGTGGATGAATGGCACAACAACGTGCCTCAGGATCTCCCCATGGTATCTCTGTTCATTCAAATTTCCTTCAATAAAATGCAACGATGTTCCTTGTCCGTAGCTTATGCCTGCCCATACCATAACCCCACTTCCACCATGGGGCACTCACTCTGTTCACAACGTTGACATCAGCAAACCGCTTGCCCACACAACGCCATACTATCTGACATCTGCCTGGTACACTTGAAGCCGGGATTCTGAACATTTGCCCATTGAAGTCGGTTACAATGCCGAACTGAAGTCAGGTCGAGACCCTGGTGAGGACAACGAGCGGATGAGCTTCCCTGAGACGGTTACAGACAGTACTGAACTGAAGTCAGGTCGAGACCCTGGTGAGGACAACGAGCGGATGAGCTTCCCTGAGACGGTTACAGACAGTACTGAACTGAGGTCAGGTCGAGACCCTGGTGAGGACAACGAGCGGATGAGCTTCCCTGAGACGGTTACAGACAGTTTGTGCAGAAATTATTCGGTTGTGTAAACCCAGAGTTTCATCAGCTGTCCGGATGGCTGGTCTCAGATGATCCCACAGGTGAAGAAGCCGGATAGGGAGGCCCTGGGCTGTGGTCTGCGGGTTATGAAGCCAGTTAGACGTAATTCTCTAAAACGACTTTGGAGGTGGTTTATGGTAGAGAAATTACTATTAAATTCTCTGGCAACAGCTCAGGTGGACATTCCTGCAGTCAGCATGTCAATTGTCTGCTCCCACAAAAGTGTTAGGAATTTTATGAATAATGACTAAACAATATCTACATTTAAATAGAACTATAACTAATTAAACTCTACCCTGTTTTACAATATCTGATTAATAATGTTAGTTCATAAGAAAGAGGTTATGTGGCATGGACAAGGGTTAATTGGAAATGATAACCATTGTGGAAGAAGGAATGTATGTGTGTGTGTCTAAAGTAAGCAAAGAGGATCATCAACCTATGTTTGAACCTACCCAGCTATTACTCTGTGGCGATCAAATAAGACAGCGAGAGCCCCTCCAGGTTTTCCGTAATAATAGTGGTAATACATTATGGTGAGACTTCAGGAGTTAATCCAGGTATAGTGTGTGTCATGTATGTGGAGTTAATAGTTAATGGTTAATGAACACATATAGGAATTATAAAATTCCCATGACAAAAACTTGAGACATCTGTGACATTGTGTTGGGTGACAAAAATTCCCATTTTAAAGAGTGGCCTTTTATTGTTCCCGACACAAGGTGCACCTGTGTAATGATCATGCTGTTTAATCAGCTTATTGGTATGCCACACATGTCCAGGTGGATGGATTAATAGCCGACAAATCACAGTCTGATACCAACCCTTAGTAAACTTCTGAATAAAATGGTGTTTGACCAGATATAATGCTATTTTACAGTAAACAAATTGACAACAGAATTTCAGCATGCTTATAGGGAAGGACATTCAACAAGCACAGCACTTACACAGATGACTGATGATTGGCTGAGAGACATTGATGATAAAAAAATTGTGTGGGCTGTTTTGTTAGACTTCAGTGCAGCTTTTGACATTATTGATCATAGTCTGCTGCTGGCAAAACGTATGTGTTGTGGCTTTACACCCCCTGCTATAATGTGGATAAAGAGTTACCTGTCTAACAGAACACAGAGGGTGTTCTTTAATGGAAGCCTCACCAATATAATCCAGGTAGAATCAGGAAATCTTTAATGACATGACACTGGCCTTGATTAAAGCCTGTTTGTCTATGTATGCAGATGACTCAACACTGTACATGTAGAGTCAGGAATTCCCCAGGGCAGTTGTCTAGGCCCCTTTGAGTAAAGCCAGTGTGTATGTATGGGGATGACTCAACACTATACACGTCAGCTACTACAGCGACTGAAATGACTGCAACACTTAACAAAGAGCTGTAGTTCGTTTCAGAGTGGGTGGCAAGGAATAAGTTAGTCCTAAATATTTATAAAAGTAAAAGCATTGTATTTGGGACAAATCATTCACTAAACCTCAACTAAATCTTGTAATAAATAACGTGGAAATTGAGCAAGTTGAGGTCAACTGTCTTGGTCAAAACATATTAATACAACAGTAGCTAAGATGGGAGAAGTCTGTCCATAATAAAGCGCTGCTCTGCCTTCTTAACAACACTATCAACAAGGCAGGTCCTACAGGCCCTAGTTTCTACCTTCTTAACAACACTATCAACAAGGCAGGTCCTACAGGCCCTAGTTTCTACCTTCTTAACAACACTATCAACAAGGCAGGTCCTACAGGCCCTAGTTTCTACCTTCTTAACAACACTATCAACAAGGCAGGTCCTACAGGCCCTAGTTTCTACCTTCTTAACAACACTATCAACAAGGCAGGTCCTACAGGCCCTAGTTTCTAACTTCTTAACAACACTATCAACAAGGCAGATCCTACAGGCCCTAGTTTCTACCTTCTTAACAACACGATCAACAAGGCAGGTCCTACAGGCTCTAGTTTTGTAGCACCTGGACTACTGTTCAGTCGTGTGGTCAGGTGCCACAAAGAGAAACTTAGGAAAATGACAATTGGTTCAGAACAGGGCAGCACGGCTGGTCATTGGGTGTACACAGAGAGCTAATATTACTAATATGCATGTCATTCTCTCCTGGCTCAATGTGGAGGAGAGATTGACTTCATCACTACTTGTATTCATGAGAGGTATTGACATGTTGAATGCACGAAGCTGTCTGTCTAAACTACTGGCACACAGCTCAGACACCCATACATACCCCACAAGACATGCCACAAGAGGTCTCTTCACAGTCCCCAAGTCCAGAACAGACTATGGGAGGCACACAGTACTACATAGAGCCATGACTAAATGGAACTCTATTCCACATCAGGTAACTGATACAAGCAGTAGAATCAGATTTAAAAACAGGTAAAAATACACTTATGGAACAGCGGGGACTGTGAAGAGACACACACAGACACACGTACACATGGAGGCTGTATTGTAAATATGTGAGGGTGGAGTAGTGGCCTAAATGTATTGGGTAAAGTGCTGCTGTCTTGGCAGGAACTAATGGGGATCCACAATAAACCCCAGGAAGAGTAGCTGCTGCCTTGACAGGAACTAATGGGGATCCATAATAAACCCCAGGAAGAGTAGCTGCTGCCTTGACAGGAACTAATGGGGATCCATAATAAACCCCAGGAAGAGTAGCTGCTGCCTTGGCAGGAACTAATGGGGATCCATTATAAACCTCAGGAAGAGTAGCTGCTGCCTTGGCAGGAACTAATGGGGATCCATAATAAACCCCAGGAAGAGTAGCTGCTGCCTTGGCAGGAACTAATGGGGATCGATAATAAACCCCAGGAAGAGTAGCTGCTGCCTTGGCAGGAACTAATGGGGATCCATAATAAACCCCAGGAAGAGTAGCTGCTGCTTTGGCAGGAACTAATGCGGATCCAAAGTAAACCCCAGGAAGAGTAGCTGCTGCCTTGGCAGGAACTAATGGGGATCCATAATAAACCCCAGGAAGAGTAGCTGCTGCCTTGGTAGGAACTAATGGGGATCCATAATAAACCCCAGGATCCTTAATAATTTATTGTTTAAACTTATTGTGTACATAATTTTGCTGCTACCGTCTCTTACGACCGAAAATAACTTCTGGACATCAGCACAGCGATTACTCACCTCGAACTGAACGAAGATGTTTTCTTTAATGAGTCTGACGTGAAGGATATACTGCTTTGTCGGGAACAGGCCCAAATCCCCGTCATTTGTGTGAAGAAAAGACTGAGAAAAAGGGGGCGGAGGTCGGGCTGCTTTCTGAGAATTCGTAGGCGAGTGAGTAAACCTCCTCTACCATTTGCACGTTGGCCAATAGAACGATCATTGGAAAACAAAATTGATGTTCTACGATCAAGAGTACCAACGGTACTTAAAAGTTGTAACATCTTATGTTTCACCGAGTCATGGTTGAACGACGACACGGATAATATAGAGCTGGCTGGGTTTTCCGTGCATCGGCAGGACAGAGAAGCTACGTCTGGTAAGACGAGGGGTTGGGGTGTGTTTCTATCTACAGTGGGGAGAACAAGTATTTGATACACTGCCGATTTTGCAGGTTTTCCTACTTACAAAGCATGTAGAGGTCTGTAATTTTTTATCATAGGTACACTTTAACTGTGAGAGATCCAGAAAATCACATTGTATGATTTTTAAGTAATTCATTTGCATTTTATTGCATGACATAAGTATTTGATTACCTGCCAACCAGTAAGAATTCCGGCTCTCACAGACCTGTTAGTTTTTCTTTAAGAAGCCCTCCTATTCTCCACTCATTACCTGTTTGAATTGATCGATGGTGTCAAAAGCAGCACTAAGGTCTAGGAGCACGAAGACAGATGCAGCGCCTCTGTCTGACGCCATTAAAAGGTAATTTACCATCTTCACGAGTGCAGTCTCAGTGCTATGATGGGGTCTAAAACCAGACTGAAGCATTTCGTATACATTGTTTGTCTTCAGGTAGGCAGTGAGTTGCTGCGCAACAGCTTTTTCAACAAAATAATGTGAGGAACGTGAGATTCAAAATAGGCCGATAGGTTTTAATATTTTCTGGGTCAAGGTTTGGCTTTTTCAAGAGGCTTTATTACTGCCACTTTTAGTGAGTTTGGTACACATCCTGTGGATAGGGAGCCGTTTATTATGTTCAACATAGGAGGGCCAAGCACAGGAAGCAGCTCTTTCAGTAGTTTAGTTGGAATAGGGTCCAGTATGCAGCTTGAAGGTTTAGAGGCCATGATTATTTTCATCATTGTCTCAAGAGATATAGTACTAAAACACTTGAGTGTCTCTCTTGATCCTAGGTCCTGGTAGTGTTGTGCCACAACACCCACAACTGAGCTTTGGAGGAATAAGCAGATTTAAAGAGGAGTCCGTAATTTGCTTTCTAATGATCATGATCTTTTCCTCAAAGAAGTTAATGAATTTCTCACTGCTGAAGTGAAAGCCATCCTCTCTTAGGGAATGCTTTTTAGTTAGCTTTGCGACAGTATCAAAAATAAATTTTGGATTGTTCTTATTCTCCTCCTTAAATTGGAAAAATAGGATGATCGAGCAGCAGTAAGGGCTCTTTGGTACTGTCTTTCCAAGCTAGTCTGAAGACTTCCAGTTTGGTGGAGCAGCAGTGAGGGCTCTTCGAAACGGCACGGTCTTTCCAAGCTAGTCGGAAGACTTCCAGTTTGGTGGAACGCCATTTCCGTTCCAATATTCTAGAAGCTTCAGGGCTCAGGTATTTCCTGTATATTTCCTTATGACAAATGTTTTTGGTTTTGTACGACTGCATCTAGGGTATAACCTTCCTCAGTTAGGTGGTTAACTGATTTTTGTCCTCTGATGTCCTTGGGTAGGCAGAGGGAGTCTGGAAGGGCAACACCTCCGCCTTTGCGGGATGCACAGGGGATATGATCACTAGTGTAACCAGGAGGTGAGGCCTCATTTAACACAGTAAATCTCAATGGGGATAGCTGAGCTGACTACACTGACTGTGCTAGGGGCAGACTCCACTAAGCTGGCAGGCTGGTTAACAGCCTGCTGCCTGGCCTGCACCCTATTTCATTGTGGAGCTAGGGGAGTTAGAGCCCTGACTATGTTCATATATAAGATGAGAGCACCCCTTCAGCTCCAGGATGGAGTCCATCATTCATTTTTATCTCTATTTGTGCTTTTTGTGACTCCTCTCTTTGGCTGGAAAAATGGCTGTGTTTTTCTGTGGCTAGGTGGTGACTTAACATAATCATTTGTGGTGCTTTCGCTGTAAAGCCTTTTTGAAATCAGACATCAGGGTTTCTGCACTTTGAGCTGATGAAAGAAGGGCTTTATAAATACATCTGATTGATTGATTATAAAAAGTAAAAATGTAGAAAGTAAAAACTGTCAAGTTGGCAGAAAAGCAGCAAAGTAACGCAACAAACCGCACAGCAGCACGTGATTCAACCAGAGGGGGACAAAACTCTAGACCACCTACCAATTCTAGATCACCTTTACTCCACACACACAGAGACGCGTACAAAGCTCTCCCTCCATTTGGCAAATCTGACCATAATTATATCCTCCTGATTCCTGCTTACAAGCAAAACCTAAAGCAGGAAGTACCCGTGACTTGCTCAAAATGGAAGTGGTCAGATTACGCAGATGCTACACTACAGGACTGTTTTTCTAGCACAGACTGGAATATGTTCCGGGATTCGTCCAATGGCATTGAGGAGTACACCACCTGTCATCGGCTTCATCAACGTCGACGACGTCCTCACTGTACGTACATATCCCAACCAGAAGCAGGCGGCATCCTCACCGAGCTAAAGGCTGGAGCTTCTGCTTTCAAGGATACTAATCTAGACGCTTATAATAAATCCCGCTACGCCCTCAGACGAACCATCAAACAGACAAAGTATCAATACAGGATTAAGATTATATCCTACTAATCCGGCTCTGACAGGATGTGGCAGGGCTTGAAAACTATTACGGACTACAAAGGAAAACCCAGTGCCATAAGAGCTAAATGCTCTTAGCAAACAACACTGAAGCATGCATGAGAGCACCAGCTGTTTCTGGACAATTGTGTGATAACGCGCTCAGTAGCTGATGTGAGCAAGACCTTTAAAACAGGTCAACACTCACAAAACCACAGGGCCAGACGGATTACCAGGGCGTGTACTCAAAGCATGCGCTGACCAACTGGCAAGTGTCTTCACTGACATTTTCAACATGTCCCAGACTGAGTCTGTAATACCTACATGTTTCAACCAGACCACCATAGTCTCTGTGCCCAAGAAAATGAAGGTAACCTGCATAAATGATTACCGACCCATAACACTCACGTCGGTAGCCATCAAGTGCTTTGAAAGGCTGGTCATGGCTCACATCAAAAGCATCATTAAGTTTGCTGAGGACACAACAGTTGTAGGCCTGATTACTGACAACAATGAGACAGCCTATAGGGAGGAGGTCTGAGACCTGGCAGTGTGGTGCCAGGACAACAACATTTCCCTCAATGTGAGCAAGACAAAGGAGCTGATTGTGGAATACAGGAAAAAGCGTGCCGAACAGGTCCCCATTAACATCAACAGGGCTGTAGTGGAGCGGGTCGAGAGTTTCAAGTTCCTTGGTGTCCACATCACCAACAAACCTTCATGGTCCAAACACACCAAGACAGTTGTGAAGAGGGCACGACAACACCTTTTGCCCCTCAGGAGATTGAAAAGATTTGGCATGGGTCTCCAGATCCTCAAAAAGTTATACAGCTGCACCATCGAGAGCATCCTGACTGGTACCAGGCAGTTGCCATAGGGTGTAGGGCGTAGTAGGGCGTAGTGCGTAGTCTGTAGGGTTTATTGTGTAGGGCGTAGTGCGTAGTCTGAAGGGTTTAGGGTGTAGTGTATGGGTATGAATACTTTAGGAAGGCACTTTATGTGGAGCTTTAACAGTAAAAGAGATGAGTGACTCAGACAGGTACATTGATGGAAGCAACAACCTGCAATATTAAAACTAATCCGCCCACTAATTATTTATTTTTAATATAAAATAAAAACCCAAAACATTAAGTTTCTCAAAGTAGTTTCATTTCTGATGAAATACTATGATTTAAATCTCATTATAGCTCATGTAGACATACTACTGTCCCTTTAAAACATTCTGAGACAGCGATAGGACATCGACATGAGCAACACCACAGACGAGCGCAATGCAGACGTGTGTACCAGTGAGCTTCCATAACATGTCTCTGCAGCCCCGGAAACAGCAGTTTGGCATCGCTCAACTCTTAGTTGTGGAAATAGACCTGCTAGTGTTTATACTTTACAAACAAACCCAGAAAAATCATCTTTAGAGAAAAAAAATCTGTTTTATTTGTATAAAACTCATTTGCATAGCGTTTTACAGGAGGGAGGTGGACTGACACACACGTTCACACTCTGGGTGTTCAGGAGAGGTGTCTGCCTCTAGGGAGTGCTTCTTCATACACACACACACACACACACACTGGCCATTCAGCACGTAGATACCACAGTAACAGAACGGCCAGTGTAGAAGACAACTGAAGACAGTAAAACAGTTGAAAACAGACTGAAAACTTCCTAGATACGGACACACACACAGGAGAGAGGGGAGATGGCAGGATAAGGGAACAGAGCGATGAGGGAGATATCAGAGGGATGTGATCATACAAGGGAGATATCAAAAACAAGGACAGATCATGTCACAGCAGTCAGTCAGTCTACTGGACTAACACGATGAGACTGAACCTAGAGCAGTGGTTCTCTCCCCACATCCCAACAGTAACCATCAGTGGGACCAATACCAAACTGACCTGGGATCAGTGTTACAGAGTACAGCTCAGATGAGACAACATTAAGACCCATAAACAAAATGGTTCTTTCAAGAACTACATAAGACATTTCATATTTCAACATTACCAATACAATGTTATAAAAGAAAGACCTGGAGACATTCACAGTATGGAGAACCTTCTGATGTTTACCTTGACAGAGACAGGGTGATCTAATTCACAGTATGGAGAACCTTCTGATGTTTACCTTGACAGAGACAGGGTGATCTAATTCACAGTATGGAGAACCTTCTGATGTTTAACTTGACAGAGACAGGGTGATCTAATTCACAGTATGGAGAACCTTCTGATGTTTAACTTGACAGAGACAGGGTGATCTAATTCACAGTATGGAGAACCTTCTGTTTACCTTGACAGAGACAGGGTGATCTAATTCACAGTATGGAGAACCTGCTGATGTTTACCTTGACAGAGACAGGGTGATCTAATTCACAGTATGGAGAACCTGCTGATGTTTACCTTGACAGAGACGGGACGGGGATGATGTGTGTGTCAGCTGATGTTTACCTTGACAGAGACAGGGTGATCTAATTCACAGTATGGAGAACCTGCTGATGTTTACCTTGACAGAGACGGGACGGGGATGATGTGTGTGTCAGCTGATGTTTACCTTGACAGAGACGGGACGGGGATGATGTGTGTGTCAGCTGATGTTTACCTTGACAGAGACGGGACGGGGATGATGTGTGTGTTAGCTGATGTTTACCTTGACAGAGACGGGACGGGGATGATGTGTGTGTCAGCTGATGTTTACCTTGACAGAGACGGGACGGGGATGATGTGTGTGTCAGCTGATGTTTACCTTGACAGAGACGGGACGGGGATGATGTGTGTGTCAGCTGATGTTCAATTATTTTATTTGACCTTTATTTAACTATGCAAGTCAGTTAAGAACAAATTCTTATTTACAATGACGGCCTACCACGGCCAAACCCTCCCCAAACCCGGACGACGCTGGGCCAATTGTGCGCCGCCCTATGGGACTCCCGATCACGGCCAGTTGTGATACAGCCTGGGATCAAACCAGGGGCTGTAGTGACACCTCTACCACTGAGATGCAGTGCCTTAGACCACTGCGCCACTCGGGAACCCTAAAATGTTTTAACTCGACACAGAGAGGAGGGGGGGGGTGTATGAGTAAAGGGAGAACACTGGGCCGGATGTCTGTCGGTGGCTGGAGCAGGGATGGGGTGAGGCTGTTGGTGTTCTCCCAGGGGAGGAGGCTCTGATCTGGGTGACAACCATCACAACCCCTGCCTGATACTCTGGATGATCTGGAAGATGGCTGAGAGAGGGAGACAGAGAGACAGAGAGACAGAGAGAGACAGAGAGAGACAGAGAGAGACAAGAGAGAGACAGAGGGAGACAGAGAGAGACAGAGAGAGACAGAGAGAGACAGAGAGACAGAGGGAGACAGAGAGAGACAGAGAGAGACAGAGAGAGACAGAGAGACAGAGGGAGACAGAGAGACAGATACAAATCAGAGTCCATTGTGATGTCTGTGACCCAGCTCCGCCCAAACATTCCCAGAGTCCTGCATCAGGTGACACAAAAATATTAGCTGGCGTAACGAATGAAAACATTTCAACCCGTGGGTCGGCTCTTGGATTCAGAACAATTACATTGTGGCTTGAAAATGTTTTAAAAACAAGGTTGTATAAAAAATGATGACATTTTTTATGAATGGTCCTTGTTCACTGTTCACCCCGCTATCAGGGGTCAGTGCAGGTGCATCAAAATAGCGACCGAGAGACTGAAAAACAGCTTCTATCTCAAGGCCATCGGACTGTTAAATAGACATCCCTAGCCAGCTTCCACCTCGTACCCCGCCCTGAACTTAGTCACTGTCACTAGCCGACTACCACCCGGTTACTCAACCCTGCACCTTAAGACTGCTGACCTCAAAGTATTCATATCCTTTGACTTGTGTTAGAGCCCGAATTTAAACTGGATAAACGAAAAATCCTCACCCATCTAGACACAATACCCCATAACAACAGTGATAACAGGTTTATTTTTTGAAAATGAAATACAGAATTCTCATTTACACCTGAGGCAATATTTTGTAGAAGCACCTGGATTGTAATACATTTGCCCATTATTATTATTTTAAATACTAGATTTTCAAGTAGATTTAAGTCAAAATTGTAATTTGGCCATTCAGGAATGTTCACTGTCATCTTGGTAAGCAACTCCAGTGTTTATTTGGCCTTGTGTTTTAGGTTATTGTCCTGCTGAAAGGTGAATTCATCTCCCAGTGTCTGGTGGAAAGCAGACTGAACCAGGTTCTTCTAGGATTTTGCCTGTGCTTAGCTCCATTCCATTTATTTTCATCCTGAAAAACTCCCAAGTCCTTAACGATGACAAGCAAACCCATAACATGATGCAGCCACTACTATGCTTGAAAATATGAAGAGTGGTACTCAGTAATGTGTTGTACCTTCTCCAAACATAACACTTTGTATTCAGGACACAAAGTGAACTGTTTTAAAGTCACCATTGGTCTCATGGTGAAATCCCTGAGCGGTTTCCTTCCTCTTCGGCAACTGAGTTAAGAAGGATGCCTGTTTATTTGTAGTGACTGGGTGTATTGATACACCATCCAAAGTGTAATTAATAACTTCAACATGCTCAAAGGGATATTCAATGTGTAATTTTTTTCATTTTTACCCATTTACCAATATGTGACGTTCTTTGCGAGACATTGTAAAACTTCCCTGGTCTTTGTGGTAGAATCTGTTTTTGATGCAACTCTGAGGGACCTTACAGATAATTAACTATGTACAGAAAAAAAAATCATGTGTGCAATAATAGTGTTTAAAACAAAGTAGTATATTATTATCTAACTTCAGCAAATTAGTATCCTAAACTTATTTAGGCCATTAACAAAAACATGTCAGCTTTTCATTTTTAATTCATATGTAAACATGTTTTTAAAAACAACTCCACTGTGACATTATAGGTGAAAAACCCTTATATCCATTTTAAAATTCAGGCTGTAACAACAAAGTCTAGAATATGTTCTGAAGACACTATACATAGATATTTAACTTTGGTCACTTTAATAATGTTTACACACTGCTTACCCACTTTATAGGTAAACACAGTATTCTAGTCACGGTTCAGAACTACTGATGAACTTCTGATGTCCACTTCAGTATACACTACCGGTCAAAAGGTTTTACTCAGTTAAGGGTTTTTCTTTATTTTGACTATCTTCTACATTGTAGAATAATAGAAGACATCAAAACCAGTAGAAATAACACCTATGGAATCATGTAGTAACCACAAAAGTGTTAAACAAATCAAAATATATTGTATATTATTCTACAATGTAGAAAATAGTCAAAATAAAGAAAAACCCCTTGAATGAGTCGGTGTTGTCAAACGTCTGACCGGTACTGTGTTCTAGTCATAGTTCATCCTATACAATGTTTATTCAGACCCCTCGACTTTCTCCGTTGTTACATTACAACCTTAATCTAAAAAATATTTTTTTATAAATCCTCAAAATCTACACACAACACCTGACAAAGCGAAAACAGGTGTTTAGAAATGTTGCAAATGTATTGAAAAGAAACAAATACCTTCTTTACATAAGTATTCAGACTCTTTGCTGTGAGACTTGAAATTGAGCTCAAGTGCATCCTGTTTCCATTGATCATCCTTGAGATGTTTCTACAACTTGATTGGAGTCCACCTGTAGTAAATTAAATTGATTGGACATGATTTGGAAAGACAAACACCTGTATATATAAGGTCCCACAGTTGACAGTGCATGTCAGAGCATGAACCAAGCCATGAGGTCGAAGGAATTGTCCGTAGAGGTGTGAGACAGGATTGTGTCGACGCACAGATCTGGGGAAGGGTCCCCAAGAACACAGTGGCCTCCATCATGCTTAAATGGAAGAAGTTTGGAACCACCAAGACTCATCCTAGAGCTGACCGCCCGGCCAAGCTGGGCAATTGGGGAAGAAGGGTCTTGGTCAGGGAGGTGACCAAGAACCCAATGGTCATTCTGACAGAGCTCCAGCGTTCCTCTTTGGAGATGGGAGAACCTTCCAGAAGGACAACAATCTCTGCAGCACTCCATCAATCAGTCCTTTATGGTAGAGTGGCCAGACGGAAGCCACTCCTCAGAGAAACTCCCCAATACAGGTGTGCCAAGCTTGCAGCATCATACCAAAGACTGCCAAAGGTACATCAACAAAGTACTGAGTAAATAAGCTTCAACGATCTTCATGTACATCTGGATCTGTTTCCCCATGTCATCGAAGGCTCTGGGTCTTTCCTCAGACACCATGTACCTCTCCTGGATAGGCTGGCCCAGTTTCTTCAGCACGGCCAGTTTGTCGACGTTGTTTAGGTTGGTCCTCTCCATCTTCATACAGCCAGTTCTCTGTGTCCTCCAGTTGTAAAGACAGGATATCCCGATACTTATGTAAATGTGATATTTCAGTTTATTTTCAATACATTTGTAAATAAAGTTGTTTTGTCATTTACCAAAACAATTGAATCAATTTTAGAATAAGGCTGTAACGTTAATTTTTTTTTACTAAAATAATGCTTTCCTGAATCCACTGTAGATCGAGAAATAACTTGAGAATTGGAGTAGCTACTGGTCCAATATTCTAGAACACGGATACATTTTGGACTCTGATACGCACTTTATACATTATGTCAATTAGCCTATCAGAAGCTTCTAAAGCCATGACATGCATACATATACAGTTGAAGTCGGAAGTTTACATACACAAAGTAGATGTCCTAACCGACTTGCCAAAACTATAGTTTGTTAACAAGAAATTTGTGGAGTGGATGAAAAACGAGTTTTAATGAATCCAACCTAAGTGCATGTAAACTTCCGACTTCAACTGTACATGTATGCATGTCATGGCTTTAGAAGCTTCTGATAGGCTAAATGACATAATTTGAGTTAATTGGAGGGCCAAAATTCACCCAACTTATTGACCCAAGTTAAACAATATAAAGGCAATGCTACCAAATACTAATTGAGTGTTTTGTTAACTTCTGACCCACTGGGAATGTGATGAAAGTAATAAAAGCTGAAATAAATCACTCTCTACTATTATTCTGACATTTCACATTCTTAAAATAAAGTGGTGATCCTAACTGATCTAAGACAGGGAATTATTAAAAGGATTAAATGACAGGAATTGTGAAAAACTGAGTTTAAATGTATTTGGCTAAAGTGTATGTAAACTTCTGACTTCAACTGTATATATTCATACATTATATATATATATATATATATATATATATATATATACACACACACACACACACACACACACACACACAGTCTCTTACCTGATCCACACACCACAAAGACAAAGAGGGCCAGTAACCAGGGACCAACAGGAGACTTCTCCTCATTCACCACCCGCTGAAACACAGGGTTAACACAGAGGACACAGGGTTAACACAGGGTTAACACATAGGACACAGGGTTAATACAGGGTTAATACAGAGGACACAGGGTTAACACAGGGTTAACACAGAGGACACAAGGTTAACACAGAGGATGGACACAGGGTTAACACAGAGGACACAGGGTTAACACAGGGTTAACACAGAGGACACAGGGTTAACACAGAGGACACAGGGTTAACACAGGGTTAACACAGAGGACACAGGGTTAACACAGAGGACGGGCACAGGGTTAACACAGAGGACACAGGGTTAACACAGGGTTAACACAGAGGACACAGGGTTAACACAGAGGACACAGGGTTAACACAGGGGACACCGGGTTAATACATTGTTAATACAGGGTTAATACAGGGTTAATACCAGAGACAGGGTGACAGGGTTAACACAGAGGACACAGGGTTAACACAGAGGACACAGGGTTAATACAGGGTTAACACAGAGGACACAGGGTTAATACAGGGTTAACACAGAGGACACAGGGTTAATACAGGGTTAACACAGAGGACACAGGGTTAATACAGGGTTAACACAGGACACAGGGTTAACAGAGGACACAGGGTTAATACAGGGTTAATACAGAGGACACAGGGTTAACACAGAGGACACAGGGTTAATACAGGGTTAACACAGAGGACACAGGGTTAATACAGGGTTAATACAGAGGACACAGGGTTAACACAGAGGACACAGGGTTAACACAGAGGACACAGGGTTAACACAGAGGACACAGGGTTAACACAGGGTTAATACAGAGGACACAGGGTTAACACAGAGGACACAGGGTTAATACAGAGGACACCGGGTTAACACAGGGTTAACACCAGAGACATGGTTAACACAGGGTTAATACAGGGTTAACCTTTTGCGTGTACGGGGCAGTATTCTCGTTTTTGGCTAAAAAACGTACCCATTTCAAACTGCCTATTTCTCAGCCCCAGAAACTAGAATATGCATATAATTGTCAGATTAGGATAGAAAACACTAAAGTTTCCAAAACTGTAAAAATATTGACTGTGAGTATAACAGAACTGATATTGCAGGCGAAAGCCTGAGGAAAATCCAATCAGGAAGTGCCTCTTATTTTAAAACCTCTCTGTTCCTATGCATGCCTATCCTCCATTTAAAGGGATATCAACCAGATAAGTGGAGAGGTGGGGGCTCTCAGAGTGAGTTTTCGCGCAACTGAGTAAAGCCACCATTGTTCCTCCCGCTGTTATTGAAAAAGCTACACACTCGGTTGATATATTATCGAATATATATTTTAAAAACAACCTGAGGATTGATTATAAAAAACATTTGACATGTTTCTGTGGACATTATGGATATTATTTGGAATATACATCTGCGTTGTCGTTACCGCTCTTTCCTGTGGATTTCTGAACATAACGCAAGGTATTTTGGGTATAAAATGATCTTTATGGAACAAAAGGAACATTTGTTGTGTAACTGGGAGTGTTGTGAGTGAAAACATCCGAAGATCATCAAAGGTAAATTATTTTTTTGATTGCTTTTCTGATTTTCGTGACCTAGCTACTTAATGCTTAGTGTACATAATGTTTTCTTATGCTATCGATAAACTTACACAAACGCTTGGATTGCTTTCGCTGTATAATAATTAAGCATAATAAGCATAATTTTAAAATCTGAGACGACAGGTGGATTAACAAAAGGCTAAACTGTGTTTTCCTATATTACACTTGTGATTTCATGAACATTAATTTTTTTAGTATTTAATATTATTTAACTGTGGCACAATGCTATTCAGCGGTTGCTGATGACAATTATCCCGCTACCGGGATAACAACAAGTTAACACCACAGAGGACACAGGGTGAGATGACATGTGAATCATGGAGCAGATGCTCTTATCCAGAGTGACTTACAGGTAATGCAGGGCAGTTTAACAAACCATACAACTCTTTGAACAAGGACTACTTCTAACAGTGTCCAGAGGGGAGTGTACGAAAATACATTTACAGGAAGAACTGGGCCGATACAAAGTTCGGCAAGAATAAAACTGAGGGAGATTTTACCGTAATTCTGGTAACAAACATTGCATCTGCAGTTTTTACAGTAAATGTTCATTTTTGTTTCAAACTATTCATCGTGCAGAGAGTTGGGAGGTTTGTTCAACTAAAATTAAAATGTTTGTTTGGCATTTTAAAAAAGTGACAACTGACTCTCAGCGTAATTCTTTTGCCGTGGAATTGCCCTTCTTCCAACAATTACATTACATTACAAGTACATTGCAATTGCATTGCAATTGCAGTTACATTACATTGCAATTGCAATTACAATTACATTACATTGCAATTACAATTACAATTACAATTACATTACATTGCAATTACAATTACAATTACAATTACATTACATTGCAATTACATTACATTACATTACATTACATTGCAATTGCAATTACATTACAATTACATTACATTGCAATTACATTACAATTACATTGATGCTGTTGATCACTGGTTGCCCTTCTTCCAACAATTACATTACATTGATGCTGTTGATCACTGGTTGCCCTTCTTCCAACAATTACATTACATTGATGCTGTTGACCCGGATCACTGGTTGCCCTTCTTCCAACAAAAGCTCTATTCGGACGGGGTTAGTTTTACTGGGGGAGGTCAGGTAATCAGACGGGGTTCGTTTTACTGGGTGAGGTCAGGTAATCAGACAGGGTTAGTTTTACTGGGGGAGGTCAGGTAATCAGACAGGGTTAGGTCAGGTAATCAGGCAGGGTTAGTTTTACTGGGGGAGGTCAGGTAATCAGACGGGGTTCGTTTTACTGGGTGAGGTCAGGTAATCAGACAGGGTTAGTTTTACTGGGGGAGGTCAGGTAATCAGACGGGGTTAGTTTTACTGGGGGAGGTCAGGTAATCAGACAGGATTAGTTTTACTGGGGGAGGTCAGGTAATCAGACAGGGTTAGTTTTACTGGGGGAGGTCAGGTAATCAGACAGGGTTAGTTTTACTGGGGGAGGTCAGGTAATCAGACTGGGTTAGTTTTACTGGGGGAGGTCAGGTAATCAGACGGGGTTAGTTTTACTGGGGGAGGTCAGGTAATCAGATGGGGTTAGTTTTACCGAGGGAGGTCAGGTAATCAGACAGGGTTCGTTTTACTGGGGGAGGTCAGGTAATCAGACGGGGTTAGTTTTACTGGGGGAGGTCAGGTAATCAGACAGGGTTAGTTTTACTGGGGGAGGTCAGGTAATCAGACAGGGTTAGTTTTACTGGGGGAGGTCAGGTAATCAGACTGGGTTAGTTTTACTGGGGGAGGTCAGGTAATCAGACTGGGTTAGTTTTACTGGGGGAGGTCAGGTAATCAAATGGGTTTAGTTTTACTGGGGGAGGTAATCAGACTGGGTTAGTTTTACTGGGGGAGGTCAGGTAATCAGACAGGATTAGTTTTACTGGGGGAGGTCAGGTAATCAGACTGGGTTAGTTTTACTGGGGGAGGTCAGGTAATCAGACGGGGTTAGTTTTACTGGGGGAGGTCAGGTAATCAGATGGGGTTAGTTTTACTGGGGGAGGTCAGGTAATCAGACGGGGTTAGTTTTACTGGGGGAGGTCAGGTAATCAGACAGGGTTAGGTCAGGTAACCAGGCAGGGTTAGTTTTACTGGGGGAGGTCAGGTAATCAGACGGGGTTAGTTTTACTGGGGGAGGTCAGGTAATCAGACAGGGTTAGTTTTACTGGGGGAGGTCAGGTAATCAGACTGGGTTAGTTTTACTGGGGGAGGTCAGGTAATCAGACTGGGTTAGTTTTACTGGGGGAGGTAATCAGACAGGGTTAGTTTTACTGGGGGAGGTCAGGTAATCAGACAGGGTTAGTTTTACTGGGGGAGGTCAGGTAATCAGACTGGGTTAGTTTTACTGGGGGAGGTCAGGTAATCAGACTGGGTTAGTTTTACTGGGGGAGGTCAGGTAATCAGATGGGGTTAGTTTTACTGGGGGAGATAATCAGACTGGGTTAGTTTTACTGGGGGAGGTCAGGTAATCAGACGGGGTTAGGTCAGGTAATCAGACAGGATTAGTTTTACTGGGGGAGGTCAGGTAATCAGACGGGGTTAGGTCAGGTAATCAGACGGGGTTAGTTTTACTGGGGGAGGTCAGGCAATCAGACTGGGTTAGTTTTACTGGGGGAGGTCAGGTAATCAGACAGGGTTAGTTTTACTGGGGGAGGTCAGGTAATCAGACAGGGTTAGTTTTACTGGGGGAGGTCAGGTAATCAGACAGGATAAGTTTTACTGGGGGAGGTCAGGTAATCAGACAGGATTAGTTTTACTGGGGGAGGTCAGGTAATCAGACAGGATTAGTTTTACTGGGGGAAGTCAGGTAATCAGACGGGGTTAGTTTTACTGGGGGAGGTCAGGTAATCAGAATTATGTACACGAGCACCAAACACCACACGTGTAATTTTAGTCCCGTCTGTTGTTCGACAAGCTCCTCTGATGACACACGTCCTGTTCTAGTCGACATCCCTGTGTTTGGAGAGAAATGTCTGAGTGACAGCTGTTTCTCTCGCAGTTTGAGCAAGAAAACAGCTGCTTTGATACATTGAACCAAGTGCTGAGCCTAAGCTGTGTATGAATCCTGGCTGTATCACAACCGGCCGTGATCGGGAGTCCCATAGGGTTGGCCCGGCATTGGAAACTTGTTTTATTTAATTAAAAGTTATGCAACACCTAATTCCCAACACCCACTTCCCCCTTACTCTCAATAACTGGGGGTGCCACTTTCCCCTTACTCTCAATAACTGGGGGTGCCACATTCCTCCTTACACTCAATAACTGGGGGTGCCACATTCCTCCTTGCACTCATTCCCTGCACTCAATAACTGGTGGTGCCACTTCCTCCTTACTCTCAATAACTGGGGGTGCCACATTCCTCCTTACTCTCAATAACTGGGGGTGCCACATTCCTCCTTACACTCAATAACTGGGGGTGCCACATTCCTCCTTACACTCAATAACTGGGGGTGCCACTTCCCCCTTACACTCAATAACTGGGGGTGCCACGATTAGCTGCAATGACTCCAACCAAACACTTCCTGTAGGTATTGATCAGTCTCACGTCACTGTGGAGGAAGTTAGCCCACTCTTGCATGCAGAACTGCTTTAACTCAGCAACATGTGGGTTTTCCAACATGAACTGCTCGTTTCAAGTCCTGTCACAACATCTCAATTGGGATTAGGTCTGGACTTTGACTAGGCCATTCCAGAACATCAACTTTGTTGCATTTGAACCATTTTCATGTTGATTGTGTGTTCTGGATCATTGCCTTGCTGCATGACCCAGCAGCGCTGTCGTTCTTTGAGTTTTCATTTAGAAAATAATCTCTCCGCAGAAGCGTCAGTTACAGTGATGGTCAACACAGCTCGATTGCCGTAGCAACATCAGGGAAACTGGGCAGAAGTGAGTGGTGCTTTAAAAACAGTAGTTCTGCAACATCTTTAATTGCCAGCCTCAACATGTTACGGAAAGAGTAGGGAAAGCCCTGGAGACAGGTCGTCTGGATTCTGGACAGACAATAAATTGGCAGATGCAAACAGATGATCATATTTAGTAGGGGGGCGCAGAAGTCTAAGGCACTGCATCTCAGTGCAAGAAGCGTCACTGCAGTCCCTGGTTCGAATCCTGACTGCATCATATTCGGCCGTGATTGGGAATCCCATAGGGCGGCGCATAATTGGCCCAGCGTCATCCAGGTTTGGCCTGGGGTTGGCAGTCATTGTCAATAAGAATGTGTTCTTAACTGACTTGCTTAGTTAAATAAAAAGGTTACATCATATTTTAAAACATAGTGGACAACAGTTCTTGAGAGCATGAACAAAACAAAGTGGTTAGGCTACTGGTGAACCGGCATTTGAGTTGTGTGGTTCCAATATCAACAGTCCCTTATCTCTGGTTTAAGCTGGCATGCATCAACAGTCCCTTATCTCTGGTATGAGCTGGCATGTGTCAACAGTCCCTTATCTCTGGTATAAACTGGCATGCGTCAACAGTCCCTTATCTCTGGTATAAACTGGCATGCATAATTCA
Source organism: Oncorhynchus clarkii lewisi (assembly GCF_045791955.1). Classification (NCBI taxonomy): domain Eukaryota; kingdom Metazoa; phylum Chordata; class Actinopteri; order Salmoniformes; family Salmonidae; genus Oncorhynchus; species Oncorhynchus clarkii. The sequence continues at coordinate 683,521 of NC_092155.1, read as the reverse complement.
AGATAACGTCTAAATTGTGTGCAGTGCAATGGACATACAGTGCTTTGGGAAAGTATTCAGACCCCTTGACTTGTTCCGCATTTTGTTACAGCACTATTCTAAAATTGATTAAATTGTTCTGTTCTCAATCTACACACAATACCCCATAATGACTTCACAATACCCCATAATGACATCACAATACCCCATAACGACAAAGCAAAAACAGGTATTTTTTTTAAACAAGTGATATAAAAATAAAAACTGAACACATTTACTTAAGTATTCAGACCCTTTACTCAGTACTTTGTTGAAGCACTTTTGGCAGCGATTACAGCCTCTAGTCTTCTTGGGTATGACGCTACAAGCTTGGCACACCTGTATTTGGGGAGTTTCTCCCATTCTTCTCTGCAGATCCTCTCAAGCGCTGTCAGGTTGGATGGGGAGCGTGCGTCGCTACACAGCTATTTTCAGGTCTCTCCAGAGATGTTCGATCTGGTTCAAGTCTGGGCTCTGGCTGGGCCACTCATGTACATTCAGAGACTTGTCTCGAAGCCACTCCTGCAAAGTCAAAGGGTCTGAATACTTTCCCGAATGCACCGTATAACGCAAGTCTCAGGAAACACTGTCTGGGTTGGCAATACTCAGTGTAGAAAACAGACGGCCCACAACCTGGACCGACAGGCTGTGGTGAAAGAAAGAAAAGGAGGACTTCAGCAGACCAGGGGAGTATCAATTTGGATTTCATTTACTGTGCATATTGCAGATCATTTGTGTAGACTATTAGCCAGGAAAAGCGGGTAGTGGCTGAATTTATCCTCAAGCCCACTACTTTAATTCCCCTCATTGTTACGCTACTTGATATGTAATACTTATTATAACAAGTTTATGAATAACTAAATGACAGTATATAGCTATAGATAGTACACTGCATAATGAATAGTCAGCTAGTGTTGTGGGTGGACTCACTGTATAATGAATAGTCAGCTAGTGTTGTGGGTGGACTCACTGTAAAATGAATAGTCAGCTAGTGTTGTGGGTGGACTCACTGTATAATGAATAGTCAGCTAGGGTTGTGGGTGGACTCACTGCATAATGAATAGTCAGCTAGGGTTGTGGGTGGACTCACTGCATAATGAATAGTCAGCTGGTGTTGTGGGTGGACTCACTGCATAATGAATAGTCAGCTAGGGTTGTGGGTGGACTCACTGTAAAATGTGGCATTACTAGACTGGTTTTATGCACACTTTCTATCCAAGATGGGAGAGTGAGAGAACAGCTCATATCATACAGGTCCAGACGAACTGTGTTATGCCAGTAGGCACTTCGGATACCATTACTTTTTTGTTGCAGGTTAGGAAACTGAGGTTAAGGTAAGGGGGAAAAAAACACTCTCCTAACCTGCTACAAAAATCCCATGTATGAAGTGCCGTGATCACCTCTAGGTAGTGATTTAACGTTAGCTAGCCAACCACATCCCTAGAACGGAACTTCCACCCTGCTGTTGCTAGGGTTGTGGTGGTAATAACATCTAAACTTTGACTGACAAAAACACATAGCTTGCTTTAATGACCACTGACTAGTCAAACATCTAGAGTCTATTTCACTGGCAAATGAGCTACTTGGGTAATGTAGCACAACAATGTTTATATGAACAAGAAGGTGATAGATATCATGTCCCCAAAGCTGCAGTCCAAACACGTTATTTTTAACCCCTCAGCCAGCTCCTTTCCCTCCGGGGGAATCCCCGTCCAAACCGAATGCAGTTTCATCGCCACCTCAAATTCACTAACCTCGGCCCTCGATTTAGTTCGAGGGAGCGAGTGGACAACTTTGGTCACTTGCGGGGTTGATATGACCCACAATTAAACTCAAACTGTAGTCACATGTCAAACTCTGGTGACAGCGAAGTGTCAAATGTAATAAACAAGGCTGCATTTTCGGCATGTCAGGGGGAAAAAAGTATAAAGCTAGCTCTCTAAAATATATAGACATTGATTTTAGCATTGGCAAATTGACCTAGTCTCGTAGTGAGGAGCCTAGAATCATAAAAACATGTTTGGGTAATTCTGAAATGTATTGGAATAAATGAATATCTAGCTACCTGACAGGAGTGTTATCTAGCTACCTGACAGGAGTGCTGGCTAGATACGTTATCTTGCTAGGTACATTAATAGCTTTAGGTTGGTTGTTTTTAAGCTCAACTTCAGATCATCTCTCTCCCTCGCTTGGGCAATGACGGGCTGAGGGTTTAGGGTTGAGGGCTGTCTACTTTGAAACGCAGCCTTAAGTCGAATGGTCATTACTAGCGAGCCAGACAGCCAAAATTAGAATCCCTAGCTAGATGGACAAGCTTGCTAACGTGTCGGCAGCCAAAACGTGTCTTAAATTAAGATTGTTTTATTCTTGATTATGAATTATAAAATGAAATTAACTACAGCATCGTGCACTGTGAATGGTGAGCCCTCAGTCTGATTCCCAGGCAGACAGATTGTAGCCATCTTCAGCTTGTTACAGTGAGCTCTCCGTTTGAATGGCCAGCTGATTGAATAGCCAACTAGTTAGCCGGTGCTGTCATAGCCTAGGCTAGTAGCTATCGGTGTGTGTGTAGCTGATAGCCAGCTAATGTTAGTTAACAAGCTCGAGTCTAACCGTGGTTTTCTGGACGTGTCCTCGCTGCGTTATGGTCTTGCTGTGTTTCTCGTTAGCCACTTTCATCCGTTGGACCGCCGACATGTCGACAACCGGTGTGTCAAAGTCACTCACAGCCACGAAATAACGATACACTAACTCAACCACCGGCGTATCACTTACAGATAAGGACTAATGAGAAAGGAGGGCAGTTTGTTGATTATAATTTTTTTTTTTAAAGCGATGAATAAGAATAGCCGATAACTGCTAGCGTCCAGGCCGCGAAGGCTAACGGTTGTTAGCTTGCTGTTAGCCGGCTGGCTACCGGAAGTAGATGCTTCTACCCTCGTCACGTGTCGAGGGTCTAGTGTGACACATGTTTTCTAAGGGGCAGATCTAGTGTCGGTCTAATCTACCCCAAACTAGACTAAAACGATGCAGAGGGACAAACCAAAACCAGCTCTGGGATCCGTTTCACAAATTAAATGAAGTTAGCTGTTTTATTAAGAAACCTTGTTGCCAGAAATACTGTCTACTTTGCCTGCATTTCAAGCAGTGTTGTTTTGTTGTTGTATCTCTTCAGTTCGAACGTATTTTACATGGACTTGTTTTAGCCACATACATTCGCTATCCCGGTTTCCCTGTAACTGAAAAACATCTTCCTAAACTCGTCCGTTTCGGGGTGGTCCACATGAATGTAGTCGAGGACCGGTCAACTCCGTTCTCTTATATCGAGGCGGAGTTGAGTTTTGATAACGGGTAGCTGGATTTACAACATTTAGACACCATCAGTCGATTCTTGTAAAAAATTACATTTCCAACTGCGGTCCTGAAATTAATACTTTTAATAAGAACCTATTAAATACAACATCTAATTCCATTTGTCACATGCGCCGAATATAACTAATGTAGAATTTTTCGTGAAATGTTTGCTAACGACCTTTCCCAACAATACAGAGTTTAAAGTTAAATAAAACAGTTACTCCTTCTAGGGTGGGGTTTATCGGGGGTTGGCATCCAACGTTATGGTGCATTACCGCCACCTACTGTACTGGCGTGCGGGCCAGAGACAGGGAGAAACTAAGTCCTACATGCCAGCAACGTTGCTCTTAAAAATAGATCATAAAATATTTGAGACTATCTCTAATGACGTTCTAGTAAATATACTCTTTAAACTAATTTCCTGTATCCCCTTCTCCCTCATATTAGATCTCAGCCTCTCGCTTTCCCTCTGATACTGCCCGCACTGTAGCAATACATACTCCACTGTCTCTGTTTCCTGGCAATAATCACACTTTCCTGTTGGATGCTTTCCTATCACATTAAGGACTTATTCAACTGGTTGTGTCCCACCCTTAATCTTGTAAAAAATAGCCTCCTCTCTTCTGTTCTTTCCTGCTGCCCTCCACTCGCCGACTTTACTCTGTACTTGAAATAAATGTCTGCCCTAAGTATCTCTATTCCACTGCTCATTCCATCTCTACACCGCCCCTGTCCATATCAGACTTTTAACCTGCTCCTGCCATCTCTACACCGCCCCTGTCCATATCAGGCTTTTAGCCTATCATCTCTACATCTCTAGTGCTTGTTTAGCCAGTACATCAACATCCCCACTACTTAGTGCTTGTTTAGCCAGTACATGAACATCCCCAATACTTAGTGCTTGTTTAGCCAGTACATGATCATCCCCACTACTTAGTGGCTGTTTAGCCAGTACATCAACTGCCTTGTTCCCCTCCACATGGGTTGGGACCCAAGTATCTATTATCTCTATGGTTTTGTAGTATGTGATAAAGCAGGTCTCGTCTCCTTTGTGAGCTAAAGGACTGAAAACTCATCAACACTGCACATGACTCAGAGCAAATTTCTACACTGTCTGGCTTGACTTCCTCCACCCACTGCAAGGTCAATAGTATTAGTAGTAACAGTAGTAGTAGTAACAGTAGCAATAATAGTAGTAACAGTAGTAGTAGAATTAGCAGTAGCAATAGCAGTAGTAGTAGTAGTAACAGTAGTAGTAGTAGTAGTAGTAGTAACAATAGTAGTAGTAGTAACAGTAGTAGTAGTAGTAACAGTAGTAGTAGTAGTAACAGTAGTAGTAGTAGTAGTACCAGTAGTAGTAGTAGTAGTAGTAACAGTAGCAATAGTAGCAGTAGTACTAATAACAGTAGTAGTAGTAGTAACAGTAGCAATAGGGGATTTTCTGGGAATTCTTGGTGCCGGATTTTGCGACTACAGACAATTATAATAATATAGTTATTGGCGGGGAAAATCAATCATTTTAATAGCAGGACACCAAGGTTCGTATTTCAGCTTTGACACCGATAGACTAAAATAGATTTTAGATGTTAATTCATCTATTTGTATGTTTTGCCTGAAAAATATGGTCGCTAGTGTTTGTATAAGATACGAACTGAACGTTTAATATGTTGTTTAGATTGAATTGAAAAAAAATAAGTCGTTAAAAATAATGGCGAGACAATTTCGATGTAATACGCTATTTTGCCCAAAATGATCTGCTAGAATAATGTATTGAGATGGGAGTCGTATTTAAATAAATGTATCATAGAAGAGAAAGTCACCTAAACCGGGTTAAATGTAGGGAATAACGGAGAGATACGATACAGTTTTGTGCCACCAGGATGATATATTTTTTAATGAATGGACTGACATACGATAAATTTAGCACAGAACATGGTACGTTTAAATGTTAGGGTATAGAAAGTTGAGAAGTTTGGTTGGTTTTATTTTGTTGATATAATTTAAAGCAGAACTCAATCTGAATAGGGAATATATATTTTACAGAGGCAGGCTGACTGCGGCTTCGTTTTACGTTTACAACACCGTTCCTCAAATTTAAACAGAGAAAATGGGTTGTGGTATTTAGAGGGAAAATGCGTGCATTATAGCTTTGAGTTACTTTTCAGAAGTGGCTAAAAGTTCCAAATACATTTTTTTTTCAGCTCTAGGCTGAGCGCTTGTTGATGACATCACTCGCAAGGCACTTTTGTCGCCACGGAAATGATGTTGTGACTGGGGGTAACGGAGAAAATAGTTTGCTGATAAAAGTGTTTTGTTTATTTGGTTACTGGTTATGGTCTATTTTAGGGTTTGATTTAACTTAATTAAACATTGTATTCTGGTGTGTTTAAATAGGATTCCTTATTCCGGGACGGATGGAAGTTATCTAAAATATGTAAGTTGAAGGAGCCATTGGAGAATGCGTTTACATTTTTATTAAATATCTGGGATTAAATTACGGATTTCTTACACTGAGAAATGTACAACATTTGCGGCAGAGGGGAAAAGTAATACATTGGATAATAATGTTATCAGGTTAATTGTATCTAAGGGTAACATTGGATAATAATGTTATCAGGTTAATTGTATCTTAGGGAAGCATGTTCATTTAAGTAAACATATACATAGACGTTGTTTAAAATTTATGATTAATGATTTGAGTTAAAGGGGAATTATCATTAGGTTTAGTTTATAGTTCACTTTTGAGTTTCTGAATCGATGTAGCATAGTGAATGCTAGTTAGGAGTGTTGTGTTCTTCTGGGAAAATTGATGTTTAGGTGTCTCACTTTTAGATGTTTCCTGGGATTATAATCTTGGGGAGAGTGGGTGAGATTGAGGGAGTAAACGACCAAATTGAAAAAGACCTGGAAGTTTATTAAGTTGTTTATTCATTAAGGTTTGCAAATATATACACATAAAACATGTTAGGACTATTTGTTTTAGTGCAAAGGTATTTTAAAGAGGCACGCTCACATATGGAACTTTAAATTAATTTTAATGGAGTTTTAGTTTGGGGTTTAGAATTATTGTTTGAATCACTGAAGAGAAAGTGTTTCAGGATTCTGTTTTACAATATTAGCTGGGAAGTTTTTTGAATTGGCTATTATTGATTTGGTATTACAACAGAAAATAATCCTATTTATCATTGAGAATAAATAGGGGGAGATAAAACATGGTCCTTTGAGGTTTGGACAGGACACCGTATTAAGCCAAGAGGGCAGGAAATTACATAGAAAAATAAGTTTCAGTTCTTAGGGGTGATACATTACTGTAGATAAGGTATTCCACACTATGCAACATATATTAAATTCATGTTATTGTCAGATAGAATACTGAGGATCTCTGAAGGAAAGAGCTTATTAGTGTAGGAAGGATTTTGAATATGGTTAGCATTTGTTTCGGCTTTGTTTGACTATAAGGAGGTTTTTTAAATAGAATTACATTTAACAGGATATAGGACATCTGTGATGATTTAGGATTATTGTAAGGATTAAGATAGATTGATTAAGGAAATGTAAGGACTTTAGAGATTGCCACTCATAGACATGTTTTTTCTAAAATCAATGATTTTAGATAAAGTCAAATAGTGAGACGCTTAGTGGTATTTGAGAGATAGGAGAGAAAGGGGTTACTGTTTAAATCGGTAAATATATATATTTAAGAACATATATAAGTATCACAGATACTTCTTAAACTAGATAAGACACTTGACAGAGAATTGATACAGGATTGATATGAATGGATGCCCAAGGGAGAATTGGACATACATGATAATGTCAGAATATAAGGATAATTTACTAATCCTACCTAAGTCATTATTTAGGGTAGATAAGGTTGTTACCTGGGCAGAGCCAGGTATCAAAAGGGGGATGGGTAAGTTTGTGGTCTATTATAGGACACTTAGTGGCTTATTGGATAATAAACTGATAATAAATAAAACAAATTAGCTAACAAATAGGAATAGAAGTTAAAAATATAATCAGATAAAACATATGAGAAACTGTTTGTTAACCAAGCCTGTATGTCCAGGATTTTATGCATTACAGGTGAACTACAGGTGAAGTCACTCAATCCAGTCCCTGAGGCTTTTTGGGGGGACCATACCAAGGACTCCTGGTGACAGCTACATTCACCGGTGTGACTGTTTTAATTTTATGTGGCTGTTGTCTAATTCCCTGTGTACGAGGCCTTATTTCCAGGACTCTGGAGAAATCGATGACACAACAGATGGTGAGGTACCAGCCGATTCCAGGTTCTGACGCGTGGAGTGCTGAATGCATGTCTACAGAACAAGTGGACGAATCTGGATCCTTCATTTGCGGGGAATTTATATTTGATGAGACCATTTTTGATGTTTAGGGAGGTTAGGTTGTATCTTGTTTCAATATTAGACTGTTGTTTTATGAAGATGTTAACGAAAATCCTGATAAGAAGAGTTATGATTCTGATGTAGGCCTAAGAAACAGTCAGTGCGAATGCAAGTAGTGGGTTATGTTTAGGTGATGTTTTGATGACAAGAAATATCTCTAATAAAAATAGAAATGAATGAACTATATCGCCAGTCTGGCTAGAAGGCTTATCTTCACAAGCATGACCTTGACTTGGTCATATATTATCTTAATAGGGAGAGACGATGTGAGAACCATACAGCCTTTGTACTAGAACGGAGATGGCACGGGTTGGTACTGAAACTAATGACGTCATTTTAAGTTTATAACCTGTGGTAAAATGTGTAAGGAGCAGTACTCTCGTGAATAAAGGCTGCTGTTTGACTTTAAGACTGGGCTCTGTCCATTTTTATAAAATAAGGGTCATACAAACCCTTATGAATTGACAGAGTGTTTAATTTTAATTGGGTGTTAAAACATAGAGGAATTTAATTCCTACAACAAGAAGGTAGAAACTAGGGCCTGTAGGACCTGCCTTGTTGATAGTGCTGTTAAGAAACAGATCAGGGCTTTATTATGGACAGACTTCTCACCATCTTAACTGTTGTATCAATATGTTTTGACCATGTTATTTATTACAATCCAGGGTTACTCCAAGCAGTTTAGTCACCTCAACTTGTTAAATTCCCACATTTATTACAGGATTTAGTTGAGGTTTAGTGAATGATTTGCAAATAGGAGTGGAACTATCGTCCGCTATTATTCATTTTCCATCCAAGTTGTCAGACCCCGATGGCTTGTCATTGTTGATAGACACATTTTTTCATCTCTTCCACACTCACGTTACAGAATTTAAAATTACAATGCCAGTTCTTTCATAATTTGATACTCGGATGTGTCAGCGTGTGCTGCTGCCATGTCATGCTTAAGTTTGCCAATCTTGTGTGATGTTAAATATGAGCCACTATCGGTAACCACCGTCCGTTATACCCTCACAACTGTCACTTTAGTTTCCATTTCTTTCCTCTGATCCGGAGGGTCGCTAGCAAGTGGATCATATTTAATAGCATACTGTAGTGAGACATCTTGATGTACAGTACACCCCCTGGACAGGACACTAGTCTATCTACTGTTTCTATATTGAGACAACTTGATGTTCGGTAAATTGCTGTTGATAAGAGTGTTTGCTAAATATTCGATGTAAATGTAGTTGCTTTGTGAGATGGTGATAAAGTTCAGTTTGCGTTTGTTATATAAATGCAAGCTGGGCTTTGGCTCCAACTCAGGGTAGGTCCTCTGGCCCAGTGAGACACGGATGCCAGTCCGCGTAGATGAAAACAGAAAAGCCTTTCGGGTAAAACACCAGGGTAAATCCTTAATAGAAAGTCGCCATAAACAACCAATCAGAACAGGAGAACTTTACATTTTTTATTTGTTTTATTTCTCACATTACGTCAAAAAAGCCGCTTGTGATGGGAGAGGGTCGGAGGTCGAAGATTAAAAAAAACTTGACCCCTGACCCCAAGAGGGTAGACAGTCAGCTGTGATGGAAGGAAGAAGAAAGGCGTAGTTCAGGTCAGAGGTCAGGGTTTAGTTGATCTTGGGGTGGCGGTAGTCCTTGCCGGCGAACTTTGCCTTGTCTCCAAGCTCCTCCTCAATCCTGGAAGGGTCAAAGGTTAGGGATTAGAGGTCACAGTTTCAGTCGTGGAATCATAGATTCTAAAATGGCCATTGGCATCCTAACAATATGACAATAAAAAAATGTATCCATCTTGGTCAGGAAAACTTTCAATCTGGAAACAAGCAGTAAACATGTCGTCCCCCACAAATGATGCAGCACCTTGACAGCAATTGAAGCTTAAGCGGGACTTCAAAGTTCGGAAATGTCAGTTTTAGTTTAGCGCCCCCTTGTGCCAATCAGTGTAATTAGCTGGGTCTCTATAGCAAGACGCACCAGTCACCCAAGTTAGGTCAAAATTGGCCCAGTGGTGCCTGAGATATGGCGCGTGACTAACTTCCATAATAACGTACGAATGGAGAGAGATCCAACTCCATTGAGGGGGACACCTAGTCTAGTTGTACTGGTCAGGGTACAGTAGCTGTTGTCAGGGTTGGGGGTTATTTCCATTCAGGAAGTAAACTGAAATTCCAATTCTCTTTAAGGTTTTTCAATGAGGAAAATGTTGCATTCTAAATTGGGTTTACTTTCTGCATTCATTTGCATATTTCCATCAGGAACCGTCTTCTCTGTGAAGTTCGGGTACAACAATGCAATTTGCCATTGCATCAACGCAATTTTTTAAAACTTTGGCAAAGGGTCAAGTCTACAAAACTTAGTGCACTCTGTCCGTAACGATTGTAGTTTTGGGAACAGAAAACTGTATTGAGACTGAATGTTTAATTGATGAGAAAAAAATGTGCAATTTTCATCTAGCTACATCTTCCTCCTTCTCCCACTTCCCACTTCCTCCTTCTCCCACTTCCTGCCACTGAACTTCCTCTAATCACCATATTTGGAGTGGAAGTTCTAAACCGATTCTTCAGATGTACAGGACATTCTGAAAATATTCAGACCCCTCGACTTTCCACTTTGTTGTGTTACCCCCCCCCCATCAAGCGACACACAATACCCCATAATGACATCACAATACCCCATAGTGACATCACAATACCCCATAGTGACTAAAAAAACAGTGCTGCAGAGAACCTTCCAGAAGGACAACCATTTCCACAGAGGAACTCAGGAGCTCGGTCAGAGTGACCATCGGGTTCTTGATCACCTCCCTGACCAAGGCCCTTCTCCCCTGAAAGCTCAGTTTGGCCGGACGGCCAGCTCTAGGAAGAGTCTTGGTGGTTCCAAACTTCTTCCATTTAAGAATGATGGTTTTTGCTCTGACATAATCTGTCTAGGTGTGTGCCTTTCAAAATCATGTCCAATCAATTGAATTTACCACAGGTGGACTCCAATCAAGTTATAGAAACATCACAAGGATGATCAATGGAAGCAGGATGCACCTGAGCTCCATTTCGAGTCTAATCGCAAAGAGTCTGAATACTTATGTAAATAAAGTTTGTTGTTTATTAATACATTTGCAAAATTTTCTAAACACCTGTGTGTGGATTGTTGAGGGAAAAAACAATCTAATTGGTTTTAGAATAAGTCTAACGTAACAAAATGTGGAAAACCTGAATGCCCTGTATACATCATGTGAGACATCTGGCTCCTATCAGTGTTATGTCTGTCAGTCTACCATATATTAACCGAGGCAGTCTAACATAACACTATATATATATATTAACTGAGTCAGGGTGCAGTAACTAGTGTATTCCTGTAGGGGTCAGTCTACCATAAGGCTCCAGTATATTAACTGAGTCAGGGTGCAGTAACTAGTGTATTCCTGTAGGGGTCAGTCTACCATAAGGCTCCAGTATATTAACTGAGTCAGGGTGCAGTAGCTAGTGTATTCCTGTAGGGGTCATTATAACTAACCTCATCAGCTGGTTGTATTTGGCCAGACGTTCTGATCTACAGGGGGCCCCAGTCTTGATCTGTCCAGTGCAGAGTCCGACCACCAGGTCAGCGATGAAAGTATCCTCTGTCTCTCCGGAACGATGAGACACCATCACACCCCATCCGTTAGACTGAGCCAGTTTACACCTGTTATTCACCGAGAAGAGATGGTCAGGGGTGTATTCATTAACGCACACTATCAAAACTGTAGCAATGGGAAAAAAATAAGTGTTTGTTATTGGACTAATTTAGGTCCCTCCCCGTAACGGCTTGTTTGCTTCAGTGTGGTTCCTAGTGAATACATCCCAGGTCCTGTAATATAGCCCCTGTGGAGCAGCTCTGCCAGTGGGCCCCTGTAGCCTAGTCCCTGTGATGCAGCTCTGCAAGGGGGACCAATACTTACGCCTTGATGGACTCTGTGACGGAGCCGATCTGGTTGACCTTGAGGAGCAGGCAGTTACAGGCCTTCTTCTCCACAGCCTGCTGGATACGCTTGGGGTTGGTCACGGTCAGATCATCTCCCACCACCTGGAGAATAAAATACAGATTAACATCACAGTAACTAACAGTAATGCTTGGTCACGGTCAGATCACCCACCAGGGTTATACAGAACACACACAGAGAGTACACACAGAGAGCACACACAGAGAACACACACAGGGTTAACACACACAGAGAACACACACAGAGAACACACACAGAGAACACACAGGGTTAACACACACAGAGAACACACAGGGTTAACACACACAGAGAACACACAGGGTTAACACACAGAGAACACACAGGGTTAACACACAGAGAACACACAGGGTTAACACAGAGAACACACCGGGTTAACACAGAGAACACACAGGGTTAACACAGAGAACACACAGGGTTAACACAGAGAACACACAGGGTTAACACAGAGAACACACAGGGTTAACACAGAGAACACACAGGGTTAACACAGAGAACACACAGGGTTAACACACAGAACACACAGGGTTAACACACAGAACACACAAGGTTAACACACAGAGTTAACACACAGAACACACAGGGTTAACACACAGAACACACAGGGTTAACACACAGAACACACAGGGTTATTATACACGATATAGAGTTAACGCTTGGTTTGCAAACATTGCTAAAGACCCATTGTCCCTTTGTCATTATGGAGTATTGGGTGTTAGATTGAGGACATTTTTAATAAATCCATTTTAGAATATGGCTGCAACGTAACAAAATGTAGAAGTAGTCAATGGGTATGAATAGTTTCCGAATGCACTGTATGAATACAGAGAGGTCAGACCCCCTAGGCCGAGGGTCAGACCCCCTAGGCCGAGGGGTCAGACCCCCTAGGCCGAGGGGTCAGACCCCCTAGGCCGAGGGGTCAGACCCCCTAGGCATCGGTAGAGATAAACAGTGAACTAAACAACTGGACCCACCTGGATGTCGACAGCGGCGGTGAACTTTGACCATGCAGCCCAATCATCCTGATCGAAGGGATCCTCAATGGACTGGACTGGAGGAAGAGGAGAGGAGTTAGAGGGGAAGGGATCCTCAATGGACTGGACTGGAGAGGAGGATGAGGAGTTAGAGGGGAAGGGTGTATATACTGTGTGTTTCTCTACGCACCGGGATATCCCTTGATGAAGCTCTTGTACAGATCTCCCAGCTGATCCCCGGTGATGTACCTGGCAGGGTCGTCAGGTGACTTGAAGTCTAGGTCGTACTTTCCTGCCTTGTAGAACTCAGAGGCGGCCACGTCCATGCCGATGATGATCTTGTCTGGGTAGCCGGCCTTCTCAATGGCTGACTTCAGGAGCTCCAGAGCTGGAGGGAGAAGAAAGGGTTTTAAAAGTACCATGCACCAGGGGGCCCTAAGACCCTTAGGGACAGTCCCTGTGGCGTAGCTCCACCAGGGGGCCCTATAGTTGTAGTCCCTGTGACATAGCTCCACCAGGGGGCCCTAAGACCCTTAGGGATAGTCCCTGTGGCGCAGCTCCTCCAGGTTGCCCTATAAACTCTTACCCTCGTTGTTCTCCAGGATGTTGGGTGCGAAGCCGCCCTCATCTCCTACGTTGGTGGCATCCTTTCCGTACTTGGCCTTGATCACGTTCTTCAGGTTGTGGTAAACCTCAGCTCCGATCCTCATGGCCTCGTGGAAGTTGGACGCTCCGATGGGCAGGATCATGAACTCCTGCATGGCCAGCTTGTTACCAGCATGGCTACCACCGTTGATCACGTTGAAGGCCTGGAGAGAGGGAGGAGAGAGGGAGGAGAGAGGTGTAAAAGAAGAGGTTAGAGCTTGTTTATATTGGAGATTCTTCAAAGTAGCCACCTTTTACACACTCACTCGACCTCACGGCTTGGTTTTCGGTATGTTTTGGTGCCATTTCCCAGATCTCCACAATCATGTCGTCTCGGAACTCTGCAGACAATTCCTTCGACCTCATGGCTTGGTTTTTGCTCTGACATGCACTGTCAACTGTGGGATCTTAAATAGACAGGTGTGTGCCTTTCCAAATCATGTCCAATCAATTGAATTTACCACAAGTGGACTCCAATCAAGTTGTAGAAACATCTCAAGGATGATCAATGGAAACAGGAGCTACATTGAGTCTCAAGGCAAATGGTCTGAATACTTACGTAAATACGTTTTTGTTTTTTGTTTTTTTCATTATGGGCTATTGATTGAGGATATTTTTTGGGCTGCAACGTAGCAAAATGTGGAAAAAGTCATGGTTTGACTTTTTTTTTTTTTTTACACACTTCCTGTCGAATACTTCCTGTGTATATGAATATAAATAAACGCAGAAGTATGTTAACACCTTTACAATCAGTGGGTTCTATTTCAGACACCCGTTGCTGACAGGTGTATAAAATTGAGCACACAGCCATGCAATCTCCATAGACAAACATTGGCAGTAGAATGGCCTTACTGAAGAGCTCTGACTTAACGCGGCACCGTCATAGGATGCCACCTTTCCAACAAGTCAATTTGTCAAATTTCTGCCCTGCTAGAGATGCCCTGGTCAACTGTAAGTGCTGTTATTGTGAAGTGGAAACGTCTCGGAGCAACAACGCCTGAGCAGCAAAGTGGTAGGCCACACAAGATCAGAACAGGACCGTTGAGTGTTGAAGGGTGTAAAATCGTCTGTCCTCGGTTGCAACACCCACTACTGAGTTCCAAACTGCCTCTGGATGCAACATCATCACAATAACTGTTTGTCTGGAGCTTCATGAAATGGGTTTCCGTGGCCGAGCAGCTGCACACAAGCCTAAGATCACCATGCTCAATGCCAAGCATCGGGTGGAGTGGTGTAAAGCCTGACCTCAACTCCATCGAACACCTTCGGGATGAATTGAAACGCCGACTGTGAGCCAGGCCTAAACGCCCCCAACATCAGTACCCGACCTCACTAATGCTCTTGTCGCTGAATGGAATCTAGCCCCCACATCTGGTGGAAAGCCTTCCCAGAATAGAGGAGGCTGTTATAGCAGCAAAGGGGGACCAACTCCATATTAATGGCCATGATTTTGGAATGAGATGTTGGACAAGCAGGTGTCCACATACTTTTGGTCATGTAGTGTAGGTAGATGATGGGTCAGGGTTAAATCTGTACTCATGGGGCAGGGTGATGTCCTGCTTATATTATATAGGTAGGTATGTGATGGGGCAGGGTGATGTCCTGGTTATACAGATAGGTATGATGGGGCAGGGGTCAGGGTTAAAGGTTAAACCTGTACTCACGGGGCAGGGTAGGATGACGTCCTTGTGTCCGGCCAGGTCAGCGATGTGTCGGTACAGGGGCACTCCCTTCTCTGCTGCTCCTGCCTTGCAGACCGCCAGAGACACGCCCAGGATGGCATTGGCTCCAAACTTAGCTACAAGCCAAGAGATTTAAACAGTGATTCTCTCTCCTCCAGTTGTAAAGTATGTTGCAGCTTATTCAAGGGAGCATGGACATATTTGCCAGAGATGACTTAGTAGGAAATGATCTAACTTTCAATGTTAATCAAGTGAATTAAAGGAATCAAGTGAATTAAAGGAATCAAGTGAATTACAGGAATCAAGTGAATTAAAGGAATCAAGTGAATTAAAGGAATCAAGTGAATTACAGGAATCAAGTGAATTACAGGAATCAAGTGAATTACAGGAATCAAGTGAATTAAAGGAATCAAGTGAATTAAAGGAATCAAGTGAATTAAAGGAATCAAGTGAATTAAAGGAATCAAGTGAATTAAAGGAATCAAGTGAATTAAAGGAATCAAGTGAATTAAGAGGATGAGCGACGTACATTTGTTCTCAGTTCCGTCCAACTCCAGCATGAATTTGTCAATCTTCTCCTGGTCAACAACGCTGAACTTCTGCTCAATCAGTTTGGCGGCGATGTCCTTGTTCACATGATCCACCGCCTTAACGGTACCTTTAGAGATAGTAAGAATGATTTGATATTTAGAGAGGGGCCTTCATGGAACACAACACTGTCAGACCAGACCTAACGATCACAGAGACACTGGAGATCTCCTTTCTATACATTGGTCTCATCTGTGACAGCAGCTCCATTTTAAAGTAGTCCATTTCTATGCATGTGGGCAGTTCATAAATAAATGGAAAAAGGTACCACCTAATGTGCTGGAGTAACTATACTCTTAGCAGGGAAGGTTGTAGTACTAGTAACAGTAGTAGTAAGGCAGCCCCCTTAGTAGTAGTG